>NW_011948416.1:3696059-3819473 GCF_000503995.2 Ceratosolen solmsi marchali | reverse complement strand
TCTCTCTCTCTCTCTCTCTCTCTCTCTCTCTCCGACTCTCTCTCTCTCTGTCTCTTTCAATGTTCTACTATTGCAAACATGGTCGAGCTTTTGGATGGCTACTCTAGGCTATCTGGTGACAAAGCGACGGACCCTCTTGCTTATTTCAATCCCTCTACTTGCTTTCTATCACCTCTTGTAACAACAATATCCGGAATATCGTTAGTTGAAAGCTCTACTATTGATTTTCAGTTTTGATATCCATAGTCGTCCGTGGATTTTCTTTTGTTATAACATGAGAACATATATTGTATCTCTCGTGAAAGTGTTTGACGATAGATTCTTTGTGACTGTTATATGGTAGTAGCATATCAAATACTATTGCTCATCATATTAATGCAGTTTAAATTTTATATTATTATTATATTTTTAATAAAGTTTCGGATCAAGTTATGGTTGATTTATGGTTTTGTATATTTGTTTCCGACCTGGCCATTAATTGTTGTTATGCTACAAAAAAAAATCAGATATAATTTTTTCAATACTCAAGATCAAACCAAGACTTTTCTTCCTTTAAAAATAAATAAAATATATTCAGATTAAGCAAATATCTATTTACCTTAAGATAAAATTTTGTACTTTATTAAAAAGAAAAAAGATAAAAAGATAAAATAAATGAGTGTATGATACGCTTTTTCAATACATAATTGCTCAATTTTATCAGATATTTATGTTTAAAAATTAAAACTTATCAATGTTATTTATTATTATTATTCGAATATTGAAAGAAAATGTGCTATTATTTGTCATATGTTAATTTAAATAAATTGTTGAATTTCTCAAAGAAAATTCATAATATAACGAATTTGTCCACTTATTATAATTAAAAAGATACTGACTTCATTTATTTATAATTTCTGCAAGAAATATTTCATTGTAAATGCTCTAACGCAATACATACTTTAAACTCTAATATTATTCTAAATAATACAAAAGAATATTATGTATGCAACTGTAGAAGTATGCTATCGCAGTCTTGAAATTAACAATGTTCGTAGATTTTTCAAATTAGTTGTTTGTTCTTAGTTCTCTCACTCGACGTCTATCCGCTCTCTCTCTCTCTCTCTCTCTCTCTCTCTCTCTCTCACGTTTTATTCTTCTCTTTGGTACCATTTGTGTGAGTGCGCTCTCTCCCTCTCCTTCTCACATTCTCTCAGCCTATCTCCTACTTCTCTCGTTCTATTTTGTTTTATATGACTGTAGGTGGAGAGTAGAACGCTAGATAACGAATGATGTTGGGCGGAGGGGTAGGGTGGTGGTGGTGGTGGTGGTGGTGGTGGCGGTAGCAGTGATTCGTTTTGGATTATCGTCGTTGAAAATGCAACCGGATCCTAGTGTTTGTATGCAACGGCGCTTGAACGCGATATGGTTCTCATGGCTGACATTGGACGCGAAATCGAAAGCGAATTTCTTGACGTCGTTGTGGATGTGATGCGCCAGAGTTGCTCATGACTACGGGAGTACGGAGGCGAGTTAGTTAGGTGTGGTTGATGCTGCATTTTAATTCTTTTGTTCTATCGGATGGCTGAAGCGCATGAATTTTTTTGTTTGTTTTTGAATATGAATGCTCGTGTTCATTTTAGATTAATCGTGTTGGGATCGTTTTATTTTTAAGTAGTTGCATTGGTTGGCCTATACTTGCATATTTTTACGTAAGCGTCGGTAAATTTTATATACAGTTGTTTGTGTCCAAAAAAAAAAAAAAAAAAAAAAAAAAATAAATAAATAAAACATTTACAATACTGCCAGATATAACGGAATTATAAAAGTTAAGTAGCCTACAATCGTAATAATATGAATGTATAATTTATGTGTAATTTTTAAATAAGAAAAAAAAAAATTTTACCGCGTGTCAATAAGAATATATTTAATAAATTTTTTCTCATCATTAAGCTGTATTATCATTGCGAATGAAATGCTCGTATAATGAAAGCGCACGTAATGTTTGAAGTGAATTGATAAGTAGCGTATAATAGTTACAAAATAGCTTTGATTTAAAAATTTCATCCACAGATTAAAAGAGGTCGGAAAGGCATGAATTCAATCGTCTTTTTTTTTAGCAGAATATTAGAAGCGAATCCGTGGGAGGGAGAGCGTCAAGAAAATTTAGTTTGCCGGATGGGTGTGTATATGTATAAGAGGCATAAGCCCTTTTGATTCTGGTGCCTCGATTATCTCCATCCGGCAGATTCGGCGAGGCGAGATGTTTCTCCCGTCCCGTAAGTCTTGGGCTCGAACGAGTTCCAGCTTAACTCGGTTGTTGTGAATAAGTAAGTGAAGTGTTGCGAAGTTGGACGCGGATCGTAGAGAAGAGTAGCGAGGCTTGGCTTGAATTAAATTGTTATACGGATGAAATAGCGCGCGCGCGAGCTGAATTCCCGGATAGAAGGCGGCTCAGATTCTCGACGGCGGCTACTCTGAATCTTTAATCGATTCGTTAATGGCAATAAATTCTCTCACGTCATTTACTTTGTTATATTTTGTTCAATAAACTTATAGCGTCTACGAAGATTGCGCATCTATCGATTATTTAACCGATTTTTTCTCGATACATTGTTTATTATTTCTAAATGTTGTAGAGAATTAAGTGAGCCTAGGCAGTATTATGATAAATAGATTGCGCCAACAATCTATTTTGTTTGTATTGCTTATTGAATTCGATGTTTTATTTATTTATTTATTTATTTATTTTTTTTTTTTTTTTGACACATCTTTCTATTTCAGAGTGTAGCTACGTATATTTAATCACTCGATCGTTCGTTAAAAAATAAGCTTGGCTTTTGCATATGACTTATGCATTAAGTCATTGGTCATGGTGAAAACATATTAATTTAAGAGTTTTTTTATTTAAAAAATTTAAACGGCCTTTTTACTCTCGAACGCTTCGTGAACAATTACTCTCATTGCTCTTACGCAATATTATTCGATAGCTTACATAATCATCTTGTTAATGTACACTAAGTAAAGTAAGAAAAACTATTAGGGGTGGGGGTGGGGGCATTGCACACATGTGCAGCTAATAATCTTGAATATCCAATATTAATAAGAAAAAAAGTTTTGGGCAATCGTTGTTTTCCATTTAAAATAATCATTATTACTATTCGATAAACGGGATTAATAAAATCTTGGAGGAATTGAATTTTTGTGGCCCCGACAGCGTAATCGACAGAAATAGGAGAATCCGTGTAAGGAAATAGAATGAAATAGAGTGGAGGCTCTGGCAGTAAAATAGTTAAATTAATAGTTTGAATGAAGAGAGTCTGTGGGTGGGGGCTGAAAAGTCGGTAGACATAATCACAGTTGAATTTCTTGGAGACTTCCGAAATTTCAGCCTCTCGAAAATAAGTGGGCTCAATCTCCCGTTGAGCTGAAGCCCTTCGCCGGCTTGATACGTCCCGAAGAAAGGCATAATTGATGCGAGGTGTGGGAGAAAGGCGCGAGACATCTGGCGAAAAGAGAAGAGTCGAGTAGGAGAGCGAAGGGGATGACGGAGACAGCGGCAGTTTGAAACTATGCGAGCGACGTGCGTTGCCTCGAGGGGAAGTACGTCAGATGCAAATCATCCCGGCTAATTTCTCGGAAAACTCGCGAATCCGCGCTGCGGCTGCCGCTTCTGCCCCATCGTCGAAACTTATACGCGCCTGTGTGTACGTATATATTGGCTACATTGGGCTGAGAGTGAGCGAGAGAATTGTCAAGACAGAGATGTAAAGGGCCGGCTGGTAAATTTCTCTCTCTCTCTCTCTCTCTCTCTCTCTCTCTCTTACTCCCTCTTTTGTCCTGTTATAATCCTATTCCGGCGATATTTGCCATGCAGCTCGACTTGGATGTTTCCAAACTTGATTACGAAGCTCTGGCGCGTCATCTTCTCTACTTTTTTCTTTTTTTTTTTTTTTTTTTTTTTTTTTTTTTTTGTTGCTTTTATTCTCTTTCACTTCATTCGCTTCCTTTGCTTTCACGTATCTAGTCTCGTGAATATTAACTCCAATAAGCTTTGAGGCGTTTTTAATCTCCACTATTGACACAGTTTTGTTTAGTTAGGCTAAATAATACTACCTTATGAAATCTTTATGAAAACTATTTGATTTAGATAATTGGTAATGTATAAACATAATATTATCGTTTCAATCTTATTAATGCGTGAAAAATCTCACTCTCTCAAGCGAATAATTTGTTTAATATTCATGTATCATTGAATATATGTGTGGTTTTCTGTTTATCTATTAATGCATTTGTATAGATTTTGGTAAACTGCGTGTGAAAACAAGTAGAGTAGTCGAAAAGCAATGAATGTATTTTCTATAAATGAAACAAAAATAACTTCTTTTACGATTTAAGGTATTTTTAACTGAATGAAAATAAGATATTGAAAATAACTTGCTACGATTTATTATAGCCTTTTTCTTAGCATCGAAGACGAAATTCGTTATTTTCAGATTTTTAAAAATTAAAAAAAATTCATCTCAAATACTAAAGAATGTCATGAATAGAAAATTAGTTTACATAATACATAGATTTAAGGAAGAAAAAACGTATAAAATATAAAGATAGAAGAAATATAAAAATAGAAGATTGTCATTTATTATAAAAACTTTATTTCGTATATTAATTTTTGTATTTATGTGATAAATAGAATCAGGAGTAAAATTATGATAAATTATTTATTTCACAAATTATTAATTAATGATAGAACAATGTATAAGTTTTTGAATTGCAAATCGTTCAGGCTTAAATTAATGAAATAGATCTTCTGTAAATACGATTATCTCTTAGTTGCGGATCTCTTTATTTATCGAAAGACATTTACTCAATTAACAAATTTTTTACTTTTTATGTTTCATTGAGTCGATGATGTTCGATTGAGAAATGATATTAATTGGTTGGCAGACAATTAAAGTAATAAATTAAGGCAAAAAAAGTAATAAAGTAACGAAATCTAATAAATTAAGGCAAAAAAAGTAATAAAGTAACGAAATCTTTATGAAATATATATATATATATATATATATATATATATATATATAGCCGAAAGGCAAATAAATAGAATTACTAATAATTAGCTGAAGTAATATTACACGAGATAATTTTACAAATAGTAAACGAAAAACTGTCCGTTACTTCTCCAGAGAGATCGTATAAACGATCATTGTAAGTAATATGGTTAAAAATTGACCTTAATTCATCTCAATGACGCAATTTTCATTTTTCTCATCGGTTATAAGACATTGTTTATAATAGAACTTGCGGCGTAAGGATTTTATAATAATATTCTTCTTAAAGGAATGCAATAAGATATAATATATAGATGTATGTGCCAAGTTACCGGCCTTGTATTCCACGGCACTGATTAAGTGCAATGTCCGCACTTAATCAAGGAAAAATGCTTTTTTATTAAAGGGCACGCGTCACGAATGAGGCGAATGAGTCAAAGCACGCGGTATTCGAGCGGTCGATAGCATTTTGTGTGACTGCGTTTTGTGAGTTACGAGACTCATGGCTCACCTTACTCTACTTACTCGACCTTAGTCAGCGTGACTATCTCGCCTCTTCGGTAAGACGTCAATTTATTATTGATCTTGACACCATTCGTGACATTTGCATTCTTTTGGATTCTCATGGTAAAGGGATCGGAGAATTTAAATCTACGAGCTACTAGTGACTTCCAAGCAACTTCCATGTCGATTGCGATTCTCTTATAATGAATGATATAGGAATTGGGTGACGATACAATTTCATTAAATTGTTCATTCGATCCAGAATTTGAACATTTATTCAGACCCTGTTTCTGATTATTTTAGACGCAATCCCGACGACGAGTGTAGCAGGTATCTTTTCTCTCCCTTCTCTTCATTTTCCATTCATGCCTTAAAGTGCCTTTCCCGTTCAACAATAAATCACATTTAAATGTTAGTTAATTTTGCTACAATAATATGAAAATCTTGCAGAATTGTAAATAAAGAATGAATATATGAATACAAAAGTAACAAGATGAAAATATAATTACCGTACGATTTCATTAGTTTAAAGCGAGATAGGCATACGAGTTTTAATTTATTTTTGATTTATATAACCTTTATAAATATAAATCACATTTTACGACAAAATAGTACCAATGAGGCAATTACTTAATTTCAAATATAAATTTTATTTATTTCCGAGTACATATATTTCTACTATAAAAACAAAAGAATTTTTAAATTTGATTGAAATGTACAATATATTATATACGAGTCTTGAATAATATATTTATTATACACGAGTATGAGTTTTACCAAATTTTATAAATTGATCAAACTTTATTGTGGCGCGGTAAATAATAAGTTGTTATTGTTATTGTTACTATTATTATTATTTTATTTATATTTTCTTTTGTGTTTTTTTTTGTGTTTTTTTTTTGTGTTTTTTGTTTTTATAGGATATACATTGTATATGGTATGATGGATGAGCAAAAGATGGAATTGTCTTCTTACTTACGCAGGGCTTTCTCTTCACCTTGCCGCATGAAAACAAAGTATTAATTTTAAGTATCAAGCTACCGACATCAGCGTTAATACGGACGAGAAGGGGATTCCACAATTCCGCTCGTAAAAACGAAGTTAAAAATGCACGTAAAGTCATTGGTTCTTTAGCCTCGTAACGGTCAACAGGAGCATTTATGCGACATGCACGGGCTTTTACAAACGGATGGCCATATATGTATATATAATCTACGGTCTCTGCCGAGCTTCGTCTATTTGTTATTCTTATTCCTTTTCTGTTTTTCCTTCGTTGTCACTGGAGTGGTTGACCAGTTGAGGTAAGGCCGGAAACGGATGTGGCCCGCTGGGTCACGCGATCCCAACGGGATACGCGCGCATATAGCACCTGCTTCGTTTGATCGTAGCTTCGGATTTCTTAACTTTTTTAAAGCTCTCGAAAGCTCGAATGATCGAAATCTTAACTTTATAAAATTGTTCTCTCGCTTATTGATCCACTAATTGAATGGATAAACTCTGATGATTATATGTAGTCAGTATTTTTTTTAATTTATGACGACATTTATAAGCCTTTACGGAAGTTTTATTAATATTACTCAACCTTGAAACCGCTTAATATTGCAATGAAATTTTTAAACATCACTATGTCGAGTTTCGATAATTCATTGAATCGAGTCCTACCCTCGACGAGGACAATTTCTATTACATAGTCAAAAAATTATTACTTACGTCGACTTCACTTTAACTTGGAGTATATTAATCAAAATATTCTAAACGTCAAATAATAAATCTTATCAAATATTACGAACAATTAACATTTGAATTTATAATTAATTTCACCTTTTAACCGCACTTTAATCCGTTACTACTAATAAGCGCTACTGAGTTATACTCAAAGCTAAATCTTAACATTGTTTTGCGAAAAATGTATCAACTATAGTGTCAAAATCCTTCGCCATCGTAAGTATTTATTTTCTTACGACGAGGTCTCGGCATTGTATTTGTCATAATGGGAAACAATGCCGGGAAGTTTAGGGTCATTGTTGAATACAAAATGAAGAGAATACGCCAGGGATTTTGCTAAACAAAAGGTTTCGCGAAGCCAAGTAGATCATAAGTCAAGGCGGCTTACTGATCTCAGACTGCATCTACTCAATCATTGTGAAATAACGGCTAAATCCCTTCATTAAATAAACTTGACTGATTCAATAAGGAAATTGCTTGCATTTCATTGTGGAATTAATAATTTTACTTGCCACGTTAAAAGTTTTAGAATTACATTGAGTAATTGTAAGTTAATGCAAATTGTTTACTATTCTTAGTATACATTTTTTTACATTGAATTATTTTCATTATTTAGATATGAAATTTTTAAGGCTGCGATTGGCATTTAATCTGATTATAATCAGCCAATATCTGAGAGTTATAAATTGACTTCGAGCTTTAGTCATTGTAAATTATTATATCTTATTGTCAGTAAATAGCGGCTATATATTTAGAATATCATAACAGTATAAAACGATACGATAAACAGTATTTAACACGTTATAGAAATAGATTACAATTAGTTTTGAAATTAGTGACAAGTGAATTATTAAAGTCATTAGATTAGAAACTTAAGTAATGAATCTTTTGCAACCTTCTTGTTACAATTGTCCGCGAAATACTCGTATAAAATAAGTATTGGTAGATTGTTCCATTTTGAGAGAAAAAAGATTTTATATATTATGCCGATATTATAGGCTATCGAGAGAAAAGAAATATTAAATTTAATTGATAATAAATGAAAAAATGTTTGTTCAAATTTTAAGAAATGAGGAAAATGTATAGATTTACTGGAAAAGCACACCTGTTCATGCCCCAGTTAAAATAATGAGTAAAAAAACTTTAAAAATCAAATAAAATATACGAACCTACTAGAATTAATGCTTTTGGGGTAATATTTTACAAAAAATTTTCTCATTAAATAGATAATTTTTCATCCGCCAATAAAAGAGATATTCTAATATTTTCGTTAAGTTAATTCGAGCATATTTATATAAATATTATTGTAAAATAAGTATTGTGAAATATGAATTACGGCTTGTCATTTGAGATTTACAAATTCCTTGGAGTTGTCGATATTGATTTGAAATTTAGCGTTTAGCGCTTGAGATAGTATTTTCAAGCGCCGCTCAATATTTGCTTCAGTTATCATCATCCCTCGAGATGTAAATAAATGAAAAAAAAAAAAAAAAAAACTCGAGCATCTGAATATCCGAAAAGCGAAATCTCATTGCGAGACAATTGGTAAGCGGGGACGTTCACACGTGTCTCTCTCATCTCGCAAGAAGTATCCGTCTCCTTCGGGACAGGACTCGTTGGATTGTCCTCCGCTGTGGCTGTTACCTTGGGGATCACCGAGGCGACGTCTCACGGCCATTTTGCTTCCGGCGTGTCTCGAAAGCGACTTCCTACCCGACGTCACGCAGCTCGGGGAAGCTTCGAGATTCGTCGCCGCGATTATATTCAAATTAAATGCGAGGTCCGAGCGGTTATATACTGCCGCCAATTTAGTTACAAGACCCCCGAGGGTTGCCGAGTAAACGCGCACTTGTTCGCTTCCGAGCTTTTCTCGCTTGATTATTGCTCAGTGCTCGGAGCTGCAAAAGCGAGGGCAATAATGTGCGAAAGCAACGTTGTGAATTGTCTTTCTTGGATTTTTGACGAATGTTGCCGTTTGATCGCGATGGCTTTGCCGGCTGTTCGCTACGTATTACGGCAATGCCGCATTCACAGGACGATCAATTTTACTGATAAGACGCGTAAAACGGAGCCGAGTGTTAAATCGATTCACACTATTGCTTAAATTATTGTTTCGTGGGCGTTAACTGCGTAGACACGTAGTCGTCAAGCAAATGGAACATAAAATTCACATAAAGATAATTTAATTGCCCCGATCGCACAATAATTATGTATAATTATTTTTTGCCCTTCCTGCTAGTAATTATGAAATGAATATACACGATCTATGTTTCTATTAATAAATTTTTCATTTAAAATATGTTGATATTCTTAGTACTTTGGATTTTTACGCTGAATAAAAGTTCTTTCAAAATAATAATAAATATAATATAGTATAAAAAAAATTACTTTCTCATTCATGCTCTTGATACATTAAATTTCAGTTAAATAATCCTACTGGTTTGTAATATTTTGTTTAATGTAGTAACGTAATAATAATAAAGTATATGTATGATGAGAGTAATTGAAAATAAAAGTTACAAAAATTTGTATTTAAAATTTTTTTTATTATTTGTTAAGTTTGTAGTGACGAAAGAATCATAATAAAATCCTTTTCGTAATTATTTTGAATAATATTATTATTAAATAGCTCATCTTCCTAAATATTCCATCTAAATTCCGATAAACGGTCGTTTATCCATCGAAATATACCCTTTCAGTTTAATTATCAATAATCTATAAAAATTTATTTACAAACACTTGTTTCGTACGACTACACGTAATTCTCTTCCTCAATCACTTTCGTATCAATAAAGGTAAGTTACTTTGTAATAACAACGAGTAAATCATTATCCCACTATTCAGTATTCACTCTTGAAAGTCTCCATAATCCTAATGAGTGATGAATATTCGATTCACACTGGTCAATGATATAATCAACACTCTACACTATTCAAATAATATTTAATTGAAATTTCATGAAAAAAAAAAAATCGTGCATTTTATCCTCTCGTGCATACAATTCGTGCTTTTAGTGCTAGAGGATAGAGTGAGAGACAATGGAACTTGTTTGACTGTAAGAGAACATCGAGACTTACGCGACTCCATGAATTCAAATAAAATCGTCTCGGTAACGCGGATAAACACATCAAGATCCTCTACAAGTTTACCTACGTTTATTCTGGAATCTCGCATTTTCCTAGAAAGTCCAAAGCTGTATTAAATGATTTAACAATTTCTATATATAATAAAATCATGTTAATGCTATGACTTTTATATTCTAAGAATTTAGCTTAGAGATTTAAGATACAGATGAACTTTCTTCTTATAACTCGAATTTTATTAATAAAATTGTTAAAGCATAAGTCCATTGAAATGTAAGTCCATCGAATAGTCTTTGGAATATTTGGCACAAAGCTGGACTTCTCCATTGAAGTATATTCTTGTTAAAAGCATTGCTCAGAGAAAACCAGTTACTTTTCGAATGAAATATTCGCAATGGCAATGTTAAATTAAACTTTTTCGACGTAATGCTAACTAAAAGCAGTTGCACAACTATTATCATGAAAAATCATATAAAAATCTATGCATTAAATATGAAAATTCTATTCTTAGGTATCGAGTTTAGTTAATCATAAATCTAGATTTATTGTTATAAATACTCTCGTTAAGCTATTTAATGAATGAATGAATGAATGAATGAATGAATGAATGAATTAATTAATTAATTAATTATTTATTTATTGAAATTATTCGCTATCCATTACATTTATCGCGCATTTATTATTTACTTGCGTAGTTATTTATTTACTGTTATCGCAAATAAAAGTAACTTATGTTTTGCAATTAAGGTGGTGCTATATTCAGACACTAGGATATAAAACGGTAGTGATTAAATATGTCGGGAATTACCTGTGATTGCACTGCTGACACGCAAAACATTCCAAATGATAAACGTTCGCTCTTGCACGCATGACCATTTCGAATGCCGGAATGATCTTGCTGCATGCGGCGCAATGGCCCGTATTTCCGAATAATCTGAAAATTTCTTTTTCTTACTGAACATACTTATCGTTATATTATTAATATAATAACTATTGAAAACAATGGATAAATTTCTGTATGAAATACATGAATAATTGTTGATGGTTTTTAGGAAATTTAAACAATTGCAGTGCATTGAACACGCGCGCATCACCATAAATATACACGCGCACACGCACACGCGCACGCACACGCGCATGCACGAACACACACACATGCACAAATATTACTTATAGGTAATTATAATTATATTAAAAATAATGTTATTAGTTCGTAAAATAAATACACGAGCTGGTAAAAAAAGGTAAAAAGTGAGAAAGAGAGAAAGTATATTCGGGGGGAAGAGAGTGGTGGAGAGGATGAAAGAGATGGAGGGAGAAATAGAGCAACAGAGTAAGTTAGAGCGATAGAGTGGAAGAATATAAAGAGAGAGCGAGAGAGAGAGAGAGAGAGAGAGAGAGAGAGAGTGGGATTTCAAAGTCTTTGAATGCATTTTGACGTAAAATTCATTTGGTATAAAAATCATATATTTTAAACTCAAATGTGATGATAATTTCAAACACTTTATAAAGATTGATATATTTCAGTATTGAACAATACTCTGCTATATTAATTTATAAAATTTGATATTCATAATTAATCTTTTGGTAAACTATATGAAATGCAGTACGATTAGTTTTTATATAAATATCTATGATGTGAATTTGATAACCTTCTTCCTAATAAATATACAATAAATTGAGAAAATCTTGATATTAATGTGAAATGTTTATGATCCATATGAGGTAATATCTTTCAATATTTTTTATTAAATAAGTATAAAGTACTAAAAATTTAAATCATCAGTGGAAATTAAAGTAAATTCAAGCATTAAATCTCGATAGTATGTTTAAAATTGAATTTTCTTGACAATAATTAGCTAAATACTGTCCTTATTAGGTATTATTTAGATTCTTAAATAGCTTATATGAAGTTTCTCATAAGTAAGAATAACCATCTAGAATTTTCTAAAAAATCAAACTTTATTATTAAACAAATATGTGTAATATAATGGGTGATGATATTCACTACGAGATGCAAAGCTTTTTCAAAAAAAGGTACGATGAATCTTAAAAAATAGCTTTATATAAAATATTTTTCTGTGCTTTTAAAGAAATTTTAAGTTAAGTTTATTAATCGGATTTTACAAATATATGGCACACACACACACACGTATATACATGTATATATATATATATATATATATATATGTATATAGCCTGTTATTTTTCAATAACTAATTTCAGGATAATTTATGAAATTCCAAGACCTTAAGCTCATTAAATACATTGATATAAGAAAATTGTTATTATGTAAAAATTTATGTAAAATATATTTTTAGCAGTATCTCTTATTTGCGACAGACTTGTATTCTTCATACATAATATTTTAATAATTAGAACATAATTTATTTGCAGAATTTTCGTTCTAAAAGTATAAAAAAAAAATATTATTTCCTTTTTCAAAATTATTTATTGTAATGCGACGACGAACTAATTGTTTTATATTATTATATTTTTACACAAGATTCGTATAGAATTTCAATAATATCCTATTGAAAACATTATTATTCATAATTTTTCAACATTTATCCAAAGGAGTCTTAAACAAATACCAAATATGTGTACAATTACTAAATCTGTTGGCTGTTATATGTTAAATCAAACATTTTCAATATAATTTGGCAAAATAAAATAGAGCAACGATAAATTAAAAACATAAGAAAGAGCTTACGGTTCCTGCGGTTCTGATTATCCCCGCAGGTGCGTATATTCGATGGTACAAGGCGACTGATAAATCGAATTTTACAGATGAGTTTCTCTTATTGAATACCGTGGAGACACCATCCGCCCCCGTTCCGCGACAAGTTTATGGTGCGAGAGCAAACAAACTCCCGGATAAATAAGCCACGTCGAGATTACGTTCCGATGACGTTGTGAGGGTTAGGAGGAGGGAGCGAAAAAGGGGGATTGCCTCCCCCGGGAACACGCGCAGGTGCCGCTCACGTAGCAGTGCGGTGCATTGAAACTAAGTGCTTTATTAATGGCTCAATATTTGAGAACGATATTACCGTGTTGGTTTTTCTCTCTCTCTCTCTCTCTCTCTCTCTCTCTCTCTCTCTTTTGAAACTAAGTGCTTTATTAATGGCTCAATATTTGAGAACGATATTACCGTGTTGGTTTCTCTCTCTCTCTCTCTCTCTCTCTCTCTCTCTCTCTCTCTCTCGCCCTTTTCATATCCCTCTTCATTCAACCAGACACTGCGTTTTACGAAAAGTTTATTGACGGGCAGAGCGCGATTTTGAATATTTCCAATAAGCTCGTGGAAACGACGCCGTAAAATTCATGGAGCACCTAGTGCGCACGGATGGGCCGTCACAATTTTTAAACTGGATACACATAGTGTTGACAGGGATTGTATTTCGTTGGGTTACGTTGCGAGCGAGTGAGCACGCGTTTAACAATAATTCGTTGAGCGTCGGTCCATCGGCCCAATTACCGTGGGCCGTATCCCGAATCCATAAGCGTTATTAATACCCGCGTCAATTTTACAAATATTTCAATAAAATAAGGCCATTCAAAATCTATAGCTAGCCAGAAGGATTTTTACTTGCCTTTTGTACCGAATGAATAAACTACAGAGCATGCCGTTGGGATTTTAATGGTTGGAACTGGGAAGCGAAGATCCGAATGTATTTTTTCATTCGAATGACTGTGTGGTTAGACATAAATTTGTCAAAGGACTGTTTATATCTTGTTTTTTTTGTTTTGTTTTTTTTTTGTTTTTAATTTTTTTAAGCGAAGAAAGTTATTCAAATACGTAATTAGTAAATCACTGGCACATCATATTGAACTCATTACGATAATTCATTAGTCTGTCTTTACCAATGCATATAAATAATAAGAAACAATAGATAATACGAATTCTATAAGAATCGTGGAATGATCTCGTCTACCTGGCAAAACCATCTATCAAATATATCAAAGTTCCCGTAAATTATATTTATACATTTACATTACATTAAAAAATTATAGGCATAAATAAAAATAAAAATAAAATCTTTTGAGCCTGTTAATCTCAATCTCTAAACAATGATGTAATCGAACGATTTCTTTATGGATGAAAGTACCGTGAATTATAATATGTAAAAGCCTGCTTTAAAGAATATCAGAGCAAACAACGTGCATTACAATAAGAAAATCTTACCGCAAATAATCGCGTTTGCAGAGTATAAGATTGGCTTTTGTGTAGCAGGTTGATCCGACTTCACCGAGTCTGCAATCACAACAGCCGCACTTCAGACAATCTTCGTGCCAAAACATATCCAAAGCCCTTAATAAATATCTATAACATATAAATGTAACGTTCCATTAAATTTATGTATTTGTAAAGCTTGCGTATCAATGCCGAAATTTTAATACTTTAATACTTAGATAATTCAATGCCAATTTGTAATTTACACTTGAAGGAACAATTAATAAGTCGATAAGATGTACATATTTTCACCTTTCAGTTATTGGTTTTCTACAGCCTGCGTTCTGCTAGGTTCCGTCTTGCTTACGTCCATAGTCATTTTATTCTGGGACCTCTTTAGCCTAGAACAGTTGAAAAGTAATATCTCCTTAAATATAACAATTTAATCGTAATTCAAATATTATAAAAATTTTTTTTCATGAATATTGTACAAAATGGAGCACAATGCTTCGTAAACCAGAATAAATTATAATGATGAAACGAGGCAATTATTTTAGCCTACGCTTAATCATTTCTTGGACTATTTCATTTGTAATATGCAGCGAAGCTCAAAAGTAAAGGAGCTTCAAATGCAGTAAGTTGTCGACGGGAGATAGTATTAAATTGAACTTAGAAGAAGTTAGGTATATCTAAGTGTCTTGGATACAGTTTGTACGAAATAGGAAGAGTGTCAGTGTTCCTAAGTCGAAGTGATAAATAATCAAGTTTGTCAAGGCAGTGAAATAATAATAATACTTTAAAATATGCATATAAGAAGTTTCCAAGTGAAAATGGAGCAGCTAAATTATCAACTCTTGAAATTTTTAAAATATTGATTCTCTCGTTTGTAAAAGATGAAATTTTACGTTGTAATTAATTGAAAATACGAAAGGAAATTGATCAATTTATAACGTCAGTCATTCGTAATTGATTATCATATTCTATATTTAAAAAGTAAAAAAAAAAAAAAAAATTGAATAAAAGCCAGTAGAAGGAATATTTAATTTATAATCGAACATAATTTATTTGACATATATATGCGAAACTTTTCCCGTATATTTTCACCAAAACATTCCGATCGAAGCAATTATTAACGGATCGATTAGCGGAAAACCAAAAACAGTTATACCCGAAGATTTTTACTCCATTCATATAGCATTACAATAATTTTCATCTAAATCTCACGGAACGCCATTAATCAAAGCAAATTTAGTTTCGATATTACACCATATGCTACTCTAGACGTCCATAACGGCGGCTCCATTACCAGATTTGAATTCATAAGCGCTTCGGAGGTCCTCTATTCACTAAAACTCAGCTGAATTCGTCGGTTTAATCCTCATAGGATATGGTTAGCATCATCGCGTCTTGGCAAATGACGTAAAAGTAAAAACAAGGAGTATAGGGGAACCACAGCGAGCCAACAAAACTAAAGAAAAAATCGCGGCCATTGCTTTTGGAAGTTTCAACGGCAGCTGACGCGGCCGCTTCGGGATTTGGGTTTGTCTATGAGTAATTAGAGTTACGGTTTGAGAATTTAACCGCGGTTACTGCCATCTGTGTCCGAGTGGCCTGCGGGGGTGTTTGTCCTCTCTATCTGCTGGACTTCTCCTCCATACCCGCCCCTCCGTTGAACCGAGTTTACAATCGAATTAGTTTCATCCTCTCCTCGCTCTGCCTCCCTCGGCTTCCGGAACTTGAGATTTTGCTACGGGATCGACCTTTCGAACATGCCTTCACTTTCTTACTTTTTTTCATATTGTTTGGTTGGTTAATTATTTTACTCGCTACGAGCTTGCAATTCGCGCTAGATTATGCTACTATGGCAAAATAAATTATTGGCACAATAAAACCATTGATAGAATGTCGGAATTTAAATATAATAAAATTTAAGTGAACTTATATTGTTCTATTGTGCTTCAACAAATTATGCTATCAAGTAACATTAATTCTTAATAATTAATAATTAATGAATAATATAATTAATAATATAAGATCGAAATCTAATAAAACCGTTGGCACTATAAAATATTAACTGTATCTCTTCTAAAACGAGACAATAATACAATTTTTTATCCCTGAAATATTATTTCTATGCAGAGTTAAATAAAGATTATTTTTCAAAATATTTTTATCCGATCAATTTATATCAGATTACTTATGAAAAATATTAATACGTATATATATATATATATATATATATATATGTTCTCATATTCTTAACCAAACGAGAGTAAAATATTTAAATTAATAAAAATTGTAGGTAATATTGTCATGCGAGTGAGCCTATTGAAAATATAATAAATATAATTAATTCAAGTATATTGAATTAATAATGTATTTATACATTTCAGTGTTGCTATTTTTTTTTCTTTCGATTCTCAAAATTATAAATATTAAATAAATTAAATTGATGTAGATTAAATGTTGTATGGAATTTGAAGTGATATAAATACATTATTTAAATTATCAAAAACTTAAAAGAACTATTTCCTTTAAATATGAGAGCTAATTGATGAATTATCTAGGAATGTGGTATGTTCTAAATAGTGATATCAATATATTAATTTATAACAATGTTATCGTAAATTTATAATGTATGGCCAGATAGACCGATTATATCAATTAAAAGTATTTATCGATTTTTTTTTTTAATTTTAGTTAATGCACTGTTTGAATTCTATGAATATTATTATTATCTACAATTAGACGGTTTTATTCAGTTAATTTTGAAAAAAGGCAACGAATTTCCTAATTTCAATGCTCATTTTAATACGCGCTTCTTATAATGTATAATCAGCACAGGTGAAAAGTAGATTTTTTTTTTTAAATTTCTACATCAGACTGATGAAATACATCACATCATAGAATATACATTACAGTGTTTCAAAACAAATTTAATGTGTAATTTCTGGTCGTTGGTGAACAAAAATCGTTAAAAATCGTTACTCATCCTACAAGTTGTTTTAATCGATAGAAATGACAATAGGTTGAGTGTTTACGAGAGAAAAGTAACGGATTAGTGTAAGCCATTAGAACATCAGGTGCTTTTGCCTTTTTGCTCGCACATACAAGTGCAAAACAATAAAGTCTAGCGGTCGGAAGGAAAGCCAAGGACTTGGCACAGGTCGCACAGGACATCCTTAATTCGTGGATCAAAGGAACTTTCAGCATCGTCCTAGTAGATTTGGCTCTAGTCGACTGCTAAGTTTCGACCGCAAGAAGATATTAACGTCCTTGTAATATTGTCCAGAGTTACGAGGACATATTGAAACCACATAAACTTTACTCATAGTGTGGCTGGGTCTTTGCCCTTATTGTTGGCGTTTAGCTGGTGCTTGTAAGTATGCGACAGCTCGGAAAATCCCTTCTGGAAAATAAACTTGCGTGTCATCATCGGCATACGTCGACGGGATTTACAACCTTACCGAGGCAAATTTTCTTTGGTCCTCTCATACAACTTTCCATGTGTAACGAGCTTTTTAGTTCTGTGATTATAGGTACAACGGGGTTTCGTACCTCTACATACCATTATATGTTCATCGCTTTTAACATTTTGCTGCTTTTTCATCTGATTTTATATTCATCAATATTCCAATGAGTTTGAAGATTTTAATTAGATTAAACATTAGCAATTCCTAATGTAGAATTACGATAGTTCAATAAAATCTATTTAGATGGAAAAAAGAAAACTAATTGTACATATGAAAAAATAATATATTTTTTTTTTTTTAACACTTATAGCTTTATAGCATGTAAATCACATCCTATTATATATAATTAGATCACGGTTAATTTAATTCTGGCTCAATAAAACGTAATGTACCTTTTGTATTAATGCAAATTTCGTATATCAATGATTAATGGCTAATTATATTGGTTTTTCAGTTAAGCATCGTAGTAAATAAATTTATGCTTAAAATATACGAAATACGACTTGTAATATTTTGCAGCTAAAGTTCTATAAATTAACGATTAGATCATTCGATTAAAGTTTTAATTTAACATAAATGATCATTCTATTTTGCAATCTCTTTGAAGAAAGCTTAAGAAAATAATAAAAAATAAATAATGATAAAATATATAAATAAATTTAATATATTTAAAAATAAGCAATATTAATTGACATTATGAGTACGTAGAGATTTAATTGTTTATCTTATGTTATAATTTAATTACAACAAAATAATTCGAAATTAGTGATGATATTATGCTAATAACGGAATTATCAATTTATCGCATTAGTATTTACATACTTTAAAAATATAAAAATTTAATCATATATTTATATTTACATTTCTTTTACAAAATTCAGTGATTTGTTTAATTATTAAATACTGGATATCTTTTTAGGTTGCTCAACTGTTAAGCGAATAACGCGCTTTCTCTATATAAATACGCACTTTAGCGTCCTAAATTCCATATAGAATCAAAGACAAGTACAATTTCACAAATATGTTGTCCTTTACTTATAATTATTTTTTAAATTAATTATTACATCACTAGCATCATTGTATCAATTAACCCATTCATTCTTATATTTCCATTCTTCTTTATGACATTATATCACAAATAATGTAATTAAAAAAATATGTGTATCTTATTTTAAATATCAGCATTACATTGTTTATACAAGTTTATAGGATAAATAATGAGTAATGTGAATTGATTATTATTTTATGTAACGAATCGATAATAATGATGCCGATTCGATTACACCCATTCTAATTAAATGGATTTAATTGATTATTAATATCTTTCAGCCCATATGTCAAGCTATGAAAATTAGAACATTTGCCTCAATTTGATTCAACGTATATCCAAAGCCTTGACGTGAAATCTCGTCGAAAAGCTCATTTTCCTGTTAAATTTTGTTACACGCCAAAATACAAAAGCTCATGATAATTTCAAACTATATTAACAAACTTTTACAGCTTAGGCCCTAACTTGCTCGAATGCTTACTCCCCTCACTCGAAGCTTGATATTTTAAATAAGTCCGCTTCTCTTTCTTTCTTCCACACTTCAAATCATACAACTGCCTTTCTCTTACGCATTCTATTTTCCTATCTCTCGTTTCCGCTTTCTTCTTCCGTGTTCGATGTTCGCTTTGTAGCACTGTTGCGTCGTAAAAACATCTGAGAGGGCACCCGATGTTGGAATTTTGGCGATGTCATCAAAGCCTTTTTGCTCTATTCGTGCCCCTTCAATGTTTTCCTCTTATTCTCTTTAACCTTTATAGCGGTGAACCGCAAAACTAGCCGGAATAAATTGGCAAATTCTTCTGGAGTTCGTTCGCGGTTTTCCCACTGCCGTTACCTTCCAAGTGCTTAACTTCCCATTTCCCTTATCTTAATAACGTTCAATTTCCGCTAAGCTGGAGCAGGTAATTTTAATTTTTTTTTTTAAGCATTTAATTTTGCAAGGATATCGAATATATATATATATATATATATATATATATATTGATTTTATTTTCATTAACAATTTAAATAACATTATGTCCTTTTAAATGACCGAAGTACTTTTAAGTACACAACATTTATAGCGTAAAAATATGAGTTTCCAATAATATAGATATTGATATTTATTTATTTTATGCAATCTTAAGGTTTGAAAAGAACCATTACGACTTTTTTTTAAACTTTTATTTTGCCTCTTCATTAAAAGATTCATCCTCATTTACCAAGTTTCAAAAAATCGAATAAACTAATCAAACTTTTATATAAAAAAATTTTACCATTATAAATCCAGGATAACATTAGATGGCTGCCAATAATATAATACAATATTTTATTAATAATAAGTACGATAAATCAGACGGATCATTACACGAATCTCGGATAATGTCATGCAAACGTTTCCGTCTTGAGTCCTCGCGTGCCTGTTTCCATTAAAGTTCTCTGGACCATGACGAGATACATCCGTTATTGATATTATCAACGACGGTGCTTTTTCAGGATTTGTTCCGATTTCTTTCATCTACATCGCACTGTTTACCACGGAAAATTTAGTCTTATAGTATCGAATCAATGATTATGCATCCCTAGAGGCTTCCCAGGACTCGTATAGTACGTCGACTATATAGTACGTCGACTATATAGTACGTCGACTATATAGTACGTCGACTCGTATAGTAGCTCTGTTTAAGTAAGGCTTAAAAGTATTTAAGGCCGATAGATACCTAAGCAGGTAAACCAAGCGAATCCCACTATCACCGATATTCATTAATTTTTCTCTTTACATCCCTTTGGCAAAGTGCCCAATGGTTACAGTCCATCGGCCTCACTTACGCCAGAATCTCAGTCGGCTCGTTGGACCGCGAGCCCGAGCTCCAGAAGCATTGCGAGCAAGTGCGAGGGCTCTGCCAGAAGAGGCTCGTCTACGAGGGACAGAATCGCATGGCTGACCATCGTAATCTACCCATCGGCGCACTCATCGGATCAGCCATCGAACTCCCGCGATCCTCAAAGCGGCGATAATTCAATTAGCCCCTGTCTCTGCGCGTTCATCAACCACTAACGGCCTCCTCCACTCGCTCAACCCTCTTCCATCCGGGGACTAGGGGGCTAAGGTGCACTCAGTCTTCACTCTATCGAACGTTGTTATAATCCATGGGAATTGGGAAGCGTCCGGCCCCTTTTTAATTCGTCGATCGAGCATCATTAGGTCCTCGCGATCTTGATGAGCTGGCATAGGTTGCTCCTACCGTATTTTAGAAATCAGTTGCAGGCACGTGAGCGACTTGCCTATTATCTTTGGATTAAAAAAAAAAAAAAAATAAAATAAATTAAAAGACAAAAAACAAAAAACAAAAAACGAAAAAGGATCGTTAGCTGATGATTTCACAAGTACTGGATGACCGATGTTTGCATGGTCTTATATCACTATCCTTTCGTGCAACTTTCCATTATTCTTTTATTATTTCCTCATTGATACGCGTATCTTATTAATATTGATATTTGGTTGCATATAATTTATTTTATCTATGCAGCTTGAGAACATTGAAACTACATTTATTTTATATGGATTCCATCCTCATTGTAAAATTATGCGTACATATTTCACTTTCCAATGATTTATAAATTCTTTCAACTGGTCACGATTTAGAACATTTTGCAACTCTTTGTTATCACATAGTTGTCTATATTTTTTATTTACACGACAATAGATGAATATTTTCACTTAATTCCTTCATCTATTACTTTCTTTAACAACATTTGGGCTTGGATTTGAACTCTAAGCTCGAATAAATACGTTCCTCCATATTCGATGTTTGTCGTTACATCTCCGAAATTCCTTATTGATTTTCAAGTACAAATGGTACAGAATTTCGAGCAATTTTCTTAAATAAATAAGATAATATTATTGAAATGACTAAAGTGCGCTTATTTTCACGAGCAATGAGATAAATAGTACCCGCTTAGCCTTAATTATATTAAGAAATAAGCAATTAGGGAATTGCATAATGTCATGATTTTTTCATAACTTTTGTAAAAGTTTCATTAAATAGCAGGCAGATTAATAGTTTGAGGCCTCATTTTCTTTGACAAAGAGATATCAACTTCTCTTTTTCATTGCCTATCCCTTTGATAAATATCCACCAACAATAATTCAGTTTTTCCTTAACAGACTCGCGCACTGTTGTGTAAATGTTCGGGCAGCGCTGTAAAAGAAAAGTGCGCACTTTTCACACCTCGCGCTTACCCCGCGACACAAATTCGCAACAAAACACTTTTTCAACGCCCTTCCCTTTTAACCGCGATAAGACGTGGCACGCTCAGAGAGGGCAAGATTATCCCTATCGCTTTGCAGAACACTACCCCCATGAAATCAAGTCGATCGAGCGTGAATCGCGTAATGCAGCGCCCCGTGAAGCCCAAAGACACGTCACTGTCAAGTGGCCTAATCTGCCTTATCTTCGGAGCGTTTGTAACTGGCACCGGTTAGCTTCAGGGTGTGCCCTGCCCCTTCAGCTCTCGGGGTGTCGAGGAGATGTTGGAGCGCCGCTTGTTAACTGTCACTTTGTGCTACCCCTTTTCTTATGGCACTGTCAAAATTGCGGTTCGCATATTGTCGGTGTTTCTTAAAGGGTACGCTCGGCCATAAATATAATTGCGGCTAAATATTTAAAATTTCATTATGATGTTCGTCAAGGGTTATCAGAGCTTTTCTATCATTCTTTTTTTTTTTTTTTTTTTTTTTTTTTTTTTTTTTTTTTTTAATAAATTGGATTCGATTTAATAAGTGTTACGATAAGGTATTATCGAGTTGGTAGGAAAGTCATAAGGCTTATAAGGTAAAAATAACAACGATTCGCATTGATCGAATTGGTTAAATAGCAAGTTTAGCATTCGTTAAATATATAGGAATGCGTAATACATGCACACACTCATATGTATATAAATAATAAACACTCAGATGTTACTAAGAATTGACTTTAACGCTTGTTCAATGTTATATGATAAGCATTGTATTTCAATAGTGTTCATTAAAGGTTATATTTAGCTTAATTATTATATTTATGTGTGAAAATTTCCAATTTACATTTAGGATTATAATGAATAATTTATACATATTAACATGTAATACTATACCATATTCATTATTTAATTTTCCAATAATTCATTCTTTAGTAATACGCATGAAATTAATGATTCATTTACAATCAATTCATCGCGAATATAATCATATCAACGTATAGCAAATTTTCATTTAATGTGCATTGTAATGTAAAACCATCATTGAATTCCAAATAATTTAACATTTCTAATAATATGCTTCAATGCAATATATTAAAATCAATTAATTATCATTATTATAAAACATTGTTAAAACTTAAAAAGTTAGATTCGTTTCGTAATTTAGTATTATTTTCCGAGTACAAACATGTGATTGCAACTATTGATTTAGATATAAATTAACTATTAATGATGGAATTTAAAAACTTTTGAATTAATAAATTGTAATGAAATTTAATTGAATGATTCATTTAATGTAAATTTTATATTATGTATTAAGAAAATTTGGACCTCATACTCGTAAGCTTAAAATATTTATATAAACGTATATATATATTTTATACTATAAATTATAGATAATATGTCCGCTTATTTTTACAGAATCATTATAATGTAAATCTTATCATAGGAGGAATAAAATTTTTATGCGGTTCTATTTTTTTTACAAAATATTGAAAAAGAAAGTTTAAAATTAGTTGAAGTTAATGACATTCAATAGAAAATATAAAAAATATCGTACTTACTCATTATAGCCAATTTATTTCAAATTTTTAATTTTCTAATCGATTGTTAATGCAAAACTATAATTTGATTCTTGATAATATTTCATTTTAATATGCAAAATTACACACACACACGCACGCACGCACGCACGCACACACACATAATAAGTAGCTTATTTGGAAACGGTTGAGCAATTTTGAAAGATCAACAATTGCAAATAATCAAGCGATATTACAGAGGATTTTTTGTAAATAAAATTTATGTAGCAATTGCATTAAATGGTCCGTATTCGATAAATAACAAAGTTACTTTATATGAAACTGCAGTAGATTGATCACGATACATAAAATCACATAAAACATCATTATTGACGTATCAATTTCGTGCACAATAATCAATGTCGATTAGCGTGAAAGTGGGCATTGGTAAAAAAAGACAAGAGCTTGCAGGAGCAGGATAGGCAGAAATAAATTCCCCAGCATTTATCACGCCACATTAAATTAAACGTGTCTCAGCACTTAGTGACTTTTATATCAGCTTCTACTAGTGAAAGACACAATATGTATAATATTATATATATATATATGTATATATATATATATATATATATATATATATATATATATATATATATATATATATATATATATATATATATATATATATATATATATATATATAATTCACGATAGATGTTATGTTTTTACTTACAAACAGCGGGCAGACGGGAAGCTCACCGTCGCCAAGAAAAACCTCGCTCCAACGGATTCGAGCGTTGGCGATGACTACTTACACGCAGTCAAGCAGTGCTCCGGAGCACCCACGCAACTCGGCTGCCGGTCGGCAACGAAAGTGTGTCAGAGCGACTCTCCGAAGCCCCAGCGATACTTCCCACGCGGAAGGGGTTCGTCTTACCTGATGAGGCCGGCCTTCCCGGGCGCATCCCGCGCGTTGCCGCTCGCGATATAGGTTACGGGGGAGTCGCGCGCATTTCCCCGCTGCGAAAAAGTGGCGCGCGCCAAGTCGCCGCTGGGAGTTTTCGCACGGCGACGCCTTGCGCGGGCCAAGGCTCCGCCCTTGTCAGCTCCCACGCGCTTCCCTCGGAGGTCCCACCCAACCCCTCCTTGTCCCTCGGCGAGTGCGCGCTCCCGAAGTCGGGCCGCGGATGCGGATGCGCGTCCCTCTCTCTCGCTCTCTCTCTTTCTCTCTCCCTCTCTCTCTCTCTCTCTCTCTCTCTCTCTTTCTCTCTCTCTCTCTCTCTCTCTCTCTCTCTATATATATATATATATATATATATATATATATATATATATATCACACACACACACACACACACACACACACACACACACACAGAGTATGTCACTTGCGGGCTATACAGTCCTCGGGCTGATGGTGCGTCGGTCGCGAAGCCGTTCACATTTTCTTGGCTGTCCTTCACCCGCGGCATCTTCAGCGACGCATATTTGATGCCGATCTATTGGTTCACCTGCGCTTCTCCTACCCCCTCCTATTTTTACAGTATTATATCCATTCACATTGGATATTGAGATGCATCGCACTTAAAATGACAATCAATCTGATAATTTACAATTAAATTGTTCTTACTCTTATTTTTTTGTTAGATTATCAAACATAATGATATGAAACATCAATACCCATTTGCTATTGTGGATTTGGTCGTTTCATATTCGCCATATGATCTATTTTAACTACCTTATCTACCGAACATTCCATCATTCTGTTAATTCTTAAAGAAACAAAATACCAGAATATTATTCTTTTATTCAAGATTTTATTTATTAGTATTTCTCTTCTTATATTAAATTTATTAAAATTTTATGCAGTATTTACTATCTAAATCGTACATTCATAAATTTTCATTATTTTTTTTTCACTTCCAGAGGAATGATAAATGAGAAAATTATAAAACATTATGGAAGTTTTAAGTTTAATGTTATCTTATTATCATTATGATTGTTCAATGATTAAGCACTTTGATTAACCGTTCATATTTTTCTGAAAATATTTAAAATAAAAAATTGTTAAAAAACAAACTAATCTTGAAATAAAGTTGTTTTTTGTTGTTGATGTGCATACGTTAAAATAATATGTGGCATTTATTATTTAATTTAATAATATAAATAAGTACATCAAGGATATCTTTACATAAGCGCTACTTGATTTATTCATATATATATATATATGAAAAGTATATATATGAAAAGTTCATAATATTTTATCTAGTAATTTTGTTATTTATTCATATGATTTAAAACAAGAACTAAAATATAGAAATTAAATTAAAAATAAAATTTACAATTAAAACTAGTCACTTATTTTAATTAACAGCGTTAACACATTTTTAATTTATAACTTACATTTTTTTTCTATGACTAATGATTAAACTAAGGAATTTTATTAAAATACATGAATTATCTTGTTAAAGTCTAAAATCCAACTTTTACATTTCTTATATTTAATCAAATAAATATAATTATATCTTTTACAATTTATCTGTATTTAATTAATTTTACAAAAATACGGAAATGTTAAATTATTCTTAATATTGTGTACTTATCGTATGAAAAAATTTTTTTATTTGTGAAATTTCATTTACTTTGTGTCAAATCAATTAAAAGTGTTCAAATGAGTTTAAAACTCGTTTTACTGAAACTCAATCTAAATTATTTAAAAATTTTTTTGTCAATATAGAATTTTTTCATTCGTATTTTTATTTGTTTATTTTTAATTTTATACTTAATTTTATAAGCTTTAAATTTAATGAAATTCTACATAAATTCTACATTTTTATTTATTAAAAATTATTATATTGAAAATCGAAGTATGTAATAAAATTATTATTGAAAAATCAGTTTCACTAATAACTAGTTTATTAGATAAAGTTAAGTATCAAAATTATTTCAGATAAAAAATTTGTTGTAACTATATAACTAATTCTCAGAATCTTTATCTTTATCTTTATCAATTGGGATTGTTTAATTTTGATTTATGAAATAATTTCATTTGGAAATTTACAATTTATACGTGACTGTACCATCTATGTTCGTGTACACCACACGTGCACGGGCACAAATACGTACATAGGTATTGCATTAAGATAGATCAGGTTTTACTTAAATTAAAAATAACAATATTAATATTTATTCTCATGTGCAAGAGATGAAAGTTTCTTATATTCAAAAATCAGTGTTCAATTTTCTTAAATTTGAAATCAATCTCATGGAAGTTTAAACAAATTTTGTCAGTTGAACAGTATAACTAAGCGTTTTTCACCATAATTTTTACACTATAAAAGTGAAAATATGCGATCTTAAATGTTTGCGTAGTTTCTTTGTATAAATACTAATATAAACAACGATAACAACATCAACAATAATAATAATACAAATAATAATAATAGTAGTGGCAATAATAATAGATAAATAAAAAAATTAATACCCATAAATAACTCAATAAATAAAGTATGAAAATCGAACTGTGTGCTTTGTCATTTGAATCTAAAAAATGATTTCTGAAAATACGGTAGTTTATTCAAAGATGCTGAAGTCTAAATCTAATGTATCTAAATAATAATCTGTTATGAAAATTTTTAATAATACTACGTTTAAATCGATAAAATATTCGATATTTTCCCGTTTCTGTTAGTTTCAATTTGAAATCAATTTGGGAATTGCGAGTTACCGGCGTTTAAGAAAATTGTCTTCGATTTATCCGGAGCTTGAACTTTTCAAAAATTTATCATTTTATGCTTATGCTCTTAGGATATAGAAAAAGTTCTTCACGCTATTCCCTCTATTACATATTTAATGCCACTAAAGTATAAAAAACCTTGAAGCAGTAATCATATTTTTCGAAATAAAAAGCGTAAATTCCCATTATAGAGTCCTTATCGCAGCTAAGCGCTCGGATGCCTCACCCTCTTTTCGCCTTTTCGCTAATTGGCCGACTAATTTTGCACGGACGAGCGTGCAGACCATTTCTCTTTTGCCAGCCCAATTTGAAGAATCTCGTTCTTTATCTGTGTTGCTGCTGCGAAAATCAGGAGACCCGAACGTGGTTTCCATTCCAGTGGCTTTTGTCCTTTCCTTGCCGACAGCAACATTATTTCGTGCTTTCGCAACCAGGGAAAGGATCGCCAGCGAAGGCGAGTCTATATGTAAACTGTGTTACACAAGCGCACAAAGTCCCGGAAAGCAGGCTTCGGATACGAATGACGACAAAAAGGAGCGAAGGACTCAGCGTTGGAAGAAAGTCCAGGCATTTGGTCCAATGATGAATATATTTCAAGGACAGTCGAGCTTTCGCCGTTTGTTTAAGGCAATTCATTTGAGGCTATTAGCATTTTATGGGTTGCTGTTGCGATCCTTTTTCCTACCCTAGTCTTATTATAATTAGCTTGAAGATATTTAGCCGTTATAAGGATAGATACGATAGGTAATTATATTTACAAGCATTCTTGTTTAGCATTGAAAACAATATTGTTATAATCCCTATTGTTGCAGCATATCCGTACTGTAATTAATAATAATATTGAAGAAATTGCTTATAACCGACGATTAATATTGAAAATAATTAATAACTGCGATACGTGGCATTTATTCTACAGTTGCTTACAAATTTCTATACAATTTACTTAATTTTACGTAATAAATTATATTTAGAGTATTATTAGTAGTCGAGAGAGAAAATGATCAAATATCTCTTAGAATACGTTAATTTGTAAAAGCTTCTTTTAATTTAAACATGACATTTATATATTAGAAACAGAATATCCTAAGTGTTCTCCCGTTATCTAAAATAAGCTTCAAATTTTGTTGTTACAATGACGAGCATTACAGCGAATTAAAATATTCCGTTGACCTACATATATATATATATATATATATATAAATAAATTAATGATTAGTTATTTTCATTAAGATAATGAGAAAGCAAGACATTTGTCTTTATAAAGCAGTTAAAATATCAGGTGGGGTATGAAGATGCGAGCAAAAGTGAAATAGCTGCAAGGAAAATGTAAAGCTCGGTGCACATAACTTTGAATGATTTGTTATAGTGTGAAGCGAATAAAGGAGGAGCGAAAAAGCGGCGCGCATGACGTCAACGATAAAAGAAGGGCAGCGTGGGCGGAAGGACTGGAGGAGGGGGTGAGAGACTAGTCGGTCCATTAATTAGCTGGAGCACATTAAGCCGGGCATTAATATACTTGGGCCGGTGTTTTGTTTTATCCCGCAGGAAGGAGGTAACCGAAAAGCTCGTGCCCCGACGTAATCCGCGTTCTTCTCTCCGCCTTATCCCCGGGGACTGTTTAAATTCTGCAAATCGTCCATCCTCCTTCTCCTCTTCGTCCTCCTCCACGTCGCCCTCCTCCTCGTATCAGTAACGTTCCTCCTTTTCTCGTTCTTTCATCCTCTCTTTCTCCCTCTCCTTTCATCATCAATTCTCATCTTCCCACCATCACCTAGTGTGTACGTTTTAGCAAAGATACTGGAGTCTCGTATTGCCAATTTCGAGGTATTTCTGATAACGAGCTCGTCACGCTCAAATCTATCGGAGATTTCAGATTCGATAGTATATCAAAAACAAGGTTACATTACAGTGAATCAGTTAGGATTTTTCCAACATTTTACATTATTATACACGACATCACGTACTATCGCGGCTATTGTATCAATTTTAGAATTAATGATATATGCTGTCAATGTCAATTAAATGTAGATTCATTTTACAATCTTGTAGACATTAAAATGGACGATTTAAATAAATAAATATATATATATATATATATATATATATATATATATATATATATATATTTTAATGTCATCATGATATCATAAATAATTATTGAAGTGTATATTTAAGCTTTCGGCTCAATTAAGTTTATCATTATTTTCAATTATCTATTTATTCACAACCAAAAGGTATATGGAAACGAGCAAGTCTACATTTTTAAAAGATCATATTATTTTTTAGGGAGAGTAAATTGCAGCATAAGAATTCGGAATAAGAAGACAAATTCTAATAAAATTTTCTATTTTTTCTAAAGCTACATCTTTGCAACTGTCTAAAGATATAAAACCAACAGTTTTGTGTCAATTGATTTCAATTTTTTTTAAATATTATTATAATTGCTGTTTCAATGTACATTATAAGAATTATAATTTCTTAAATATTTCTCAAGTTAATAATACTTAGATAGTCTTTTAATTATTCATAATTTCACCATCTTAAAAAGAAATTGGTTTATAAAAACGATCATATTAATTATATTTATTACACCAAGAATAATTACAGCTTACATTTCATTGCCATTTAAATTATACTAATAACATACTGTAATAATATAAAATTTTTGATTCGTGAAAATGTTTTTTAACCGATAAAAAATTTATGCAATTTTATACACTAATTAGCTGAAAATAAATTTTAATCCATCAATAATGAACGATATATAATTGACATTAATAATAATTAATATAGATTTGCTTATTATGTTAATATCGCTAATATTAATTGATAGTATATTTGTAAAATTGCTAAGATAAATAATATAAGTGTTGTAATGGAATATAACAGAATGTTCAGCTTTGCTAAATTTACTACTCTTTTCAAGAAAAGTATTTTACGAAGAAGTCAGTCCGATAATTTTTATTTCGAAAGTTTGCACCGTATTCTGATAAGAGCTTTTGTAGATAACAGCCACATAAAAACACCATAAGATAATAGTTAATAGTAGTTTTTTGTTTTGTTTTGTTTTGTTTTTTTTTTGTTTTTTGTTTTTTGTTTTTTATTTAATTCTGTTTATGTAAAAAAATAAGAATTAGTTAGTATGTTACATAGAATGTATAAATTATCTATTTATACAGCATTTGTAATTATGTTGCATTTATAGTTTAGATTAAAAGAAATTGAGAAAACAGCAATCTTTAAGGTTGATTATGATTATTATGTAAAGTGTAAACTAAAGTCTGATGAGGCTTAGTAGAGATAAAGATGAAGTAGAGAATGGTGAGAAAGGGGCCAATGGAGGGGGGAGAGAGGGAAGAAGGAAAGCGTGGATAGACGATGGAGTAATAAATTTTATAAAATTGTAAAACATGTAAAAGTAGATAATTGCTGGCAATCTTAATTGACGACGTAAAAATAAAGCAATCCGAGGTCGGCAATTACAATAAGGAAAAGTCAGCTTTCAAGAGCATGATAAAATGCCAGTGGTAAGTGAGTGAGCGAGGTAGAAAGAGATCGAAGCGAATTGCACAAACAGTTCCTCCGACATTTCCCAGATAAGCCTCTCTCGTTATCCATTGTCCCGAAAAGAAAAGAAAGAAAAGGAGTGTTGGGAGGCGAATGGGGCAGGGGCGAGTTTCGCGGAATAAGACTTTAAAATGCACAGCCCGACTGGCATTATCAGAGAAGCAGGGAGTAAGATTAAGCGCGAAAGAGAGGCACGGCGCGCGAATCCTGGGCGGCCTTCGCCTCTCATTCGGAATGCTAATGTCTAATTACGCGGCGGCTCATATATACGAATGTTCGCGCATGCGATTCCGGCCGCGTCAAGTTTTTGCCTCACGTGCGCCAGCTTAAAACATCCTTTAAATGGCTCCAGCCCGCGCGGCATTAGTAAGTGCGAGGGTGGGTCTGTGGAGTGAGCAGTTAGCCGAGATTTATTTCATACGAAATATTCCCTTTGCACATTAAATTACATCGTCCTGACGCGCGCGTCGCTTGCCCCAGACTTTTTCCTTTTTTAGAGATCCGCGGCTTGTGGCTCATTAGTCCAGGCTATAACCTCATAACCCTTGGCAAATGTATTGTTCCAGTTCGCGTTCTTCTTTTCAAATCTATGCTCCGATTATGCTCGATAAGTTGCTTAATAATCGCGTTGGCGTTCATTCAAATTCCAGGGTCAATGAGAGAGAGAGATAGAGATAGAGAGATAGATAGAGATAGAGAGATATAGAGAGAGAGAGAGAGAGAGAGAGAAAGAGAGAGATATGGCAAGAGAGTCTAGGCGTTGTAATAAGAAGGATCGTAAAAAGAGATGGAGTATCGTTGTTCTTCGATCATGCGTTTTCTTCGGAAAATTTTAGATCTTTGATTAATTTAAGATTTAAAATTATTATACGAATTGTAAATTCGACCGAAATAAAAACGATAATTACTTACTCTAGTTAAGCAACATAGCTTAAATCAGTTCGATTTAATATATAATTAATTTGAGTAATTTGAGCTATGTAAATATTTATTGCTCATAGATGTAATACGAATTCTCAATTATTTTTACAATATATTTGTCTTCTTTACGAAGGCTACAGATTAAATAACTTTCTGTAAAATATTGTTTTATAAATACATGTTACATTATAATGTTAAACATTGTTTCTTACTATCTAGTAGCTAATGGCTATTTATGTTTTCAGTTTATGTTTTGAGATAACAGTGCGAGAAAATAAAGTAATAGTACTTAGAATTATGATTTATATAATGTGTATCGGATGCTTTATATATTAAGCATATAAGTAAGAATTATAAATTAATTGCAATATATATTTTCCAACGACATTCTTATATTAAAGATAAAAATATAAATATTATAAATCATTGTAGTGTTCAAGAGAAGATAGTTATATTGAGATTGTATTGAGTCCAAATAAAACATAAACAATAGAATAATGTAGGAAAAACTAATTTAATAATTAAAATTCATTAAATTTACAACCTACAGTTAATTGTTTTTGTTATTGAAGGTATTGCTCTCCTTTGTTACATGGTCTAATGCATTAGAGAGAAAGTACTAAAGTTATAAAGCGATTAATGCTGCATACATTGTTAAGAGTGACTGTTAAAAAAAAAAAGTATTAAAGTTGGAATTATTTACATAGGAAATAAAGTTTTATAGCTGGAATATTCGTTCTCGGAGAGATTGTATAGTATTAAAAATAATCGAGTGTATTATATATCGTAATGCTATGAAATTGTTTATTCCTGATAAAAAAAAAATATATATATATATATATATAGGAATAGCTGATAGCATCATTTTATTTACATTAGAGAGAATTAATAATTGTAGGGGATTATTGTCGTAAAGTCCGTTCTTCGTTCCTAAAAACACTTGACAGTTGAAATAAATAATTGACATTTTCTATTTTTACATACAATTGGCTTGCCCGATAAATGACATATAAATCATTTAATATAATTTCGACCGAGAAAAATTAATCATGCGATGCTGAAAAGTGACTCAAATGCATTTTCAGTTAATCGACAACATAATTAGGTAGCGTTTCGACCTCGCTCAGACTATTCATCAACTTTGAAAAATGTTTACTTACTCGCGTTCCGAAGAGTTCACGCACGTAAAACTTTAGTCACTCGGGAAGATTAAAGTTACGGCAAACGTGTGCGCATCCTGCTTTCCGCCCGCCGGGCTAATGAAATTCCGGTCAGGTTGCCGGATTCTTTCGTCAGGTAAGGTCTGGGACTATGAGAAGAACCCCTTTTAGTTTGCATGTCACCACCTCGAGATAGCGTTCATGACGAAAAAGTGTGGCAACGAAAGGAGCTAAGATAGAGACGGGATGAGCTAGAGGTTAAAGCAATGACATTATTACAATCAATGAGAAAAATCGAGATTTCCGTTGAAAAAATGATTTTTGTCTCACACTGACTGCTCTCCTATTATTATTACTCTTATTGTTATTATTGTTATTGTTATTATTATTATTATTATTATTGCTATTATTATTATTATTGTATAATTTTGTTAAACGATAAGGTCTTATTAGAATTTATGAGGGAGGAATTTCGCGCTGCCTTGGGAGACAAATGAATGTCGCTAATTTGCATTTTGGAGAGAGTGGAAGAAAGGATTTTAGCCCTCGCTATGAAGGAACGTTAATTTCAAAAACGAGTAATTCTTTTTAATGGTTAGTTTCGCGTTTCTCGAATCCCTAATACTGAGCAAATTAACAATTAAAATTTAACTTTATGCAACTAAATACAGAAACTCAAACGAACGAGGACATACATAATCACTAGTTATAAAGAAAGTAAACTTTTTGCTTTAAGTGTCATTTCAAAGTCAATGAATAATATCATCGAGACTAATGATTAGGTAATTTTATTTAAATTGAAACAATTCGGCAATTAGCATTATTAGATAAATAATAGTTTTTACGAGTTGTACAAAACTTATTGTAAAATCTATCTTCCTATACAATTTTCTTTACCGATAATTTTACGCGCGACATTATATGAATTGACTCGCAATTTTTATCGATTGTGGGATTGAATAGTAGTGAGGATACCACATGCTTCTTCCATCGCACCTAATGACATTGATCAAACGTAAAAATCAATAACGTAGCTGTGAACAGAGGCACCAAGTATAAACTCTCTTGTTCGAGGTAGCAAGTGCAATTATAGCATTTTCGCTGGATTTTCGTAATGAGCAAATGCATTAGAAGTAGGAACACTGGAGGTTGAGAGCCGTTTAGCGATTTTCGAGTTAAAAATGAGAGAAGGTTGGAACGTGCGCGTAGAGAGCCGAGTGTCACTGCACTGTCCACGCTAGTGTCAAATTCCTTACAAAAACCTATCAGCCAATGCTAAAATCGTGTTTCATGTTTTTAAAACGAGCCCTTGTGGGTGGTTAGTTAGGGTTGGCGAGGGGTGCGGCGGGGATGTAGCGGGCGGTTTGGTGGAAAGGGCGGCGAAGCGGTGGGGTGGTGGGTTACGACGGTTAGCGGGGTCGAAAGGACGAGAAGGCAGTGGTAGAAGGGGGGTGGTGGTTATTGGACAGTGTCGGTATCCTCGGGGTAGCCTGGCATAGGGGTGGCGCCCAGTCAGATTACAGCTAAGCTATGCTCGTACGTGCTCGCTCGGAAGTTGCCTCGTCGTTTCCGCGCCCGCATGCCAACTCCTCCTCCTCCTCCTCCTCCCCCCCCTCCTCCTCCTTCTCCTCCTCCTCCTTCTCCTCCTCCTCCTTCTCCTCCTCCTCCTTCTCCTCCTCCTCCTTCTCCTCCTCCTCCTTCTCCTCCTCCTCCTTCTCCTCCTCCTCCTTCTCCTCCTCCTCCTTCTCCTCCTCCTCCTTCTCCTCCTCCTCCTTCTCCTCCTCCTCCTTCTCCTCCTCCTCCTTCTCCTCCTCCTCCTTCTCCTCCTCCTCCTTCTCCTCCTCCTCCTTCTCCTCCTCCTCCTTCTCCTCCTCCTCCTTCTCCTCCTCCTCCTTCTCCTCCTCCTCCTTCTCCTCCTCCTCCTCCTCCTCCTCCTCCTCATCCTCATCCTCATCATCCTCCACCACCAACACCACCTCCTTCTCCTCGTCCATCTCATTCCGCCCCTCGTCCCGCAAACCTACCGCTCCTTCCACGTGTCGGCCCCGAGAGCGCGAAACATATTTATTGTTGTTTGCTCAACATTTCGTGTATGGGCGCGAGTTCCGTAGCGGCGACCGACGCAAAAAGAATCGCTAGTCGGGCAACTGTGTACACTCGCTGCTGCCTGACCCTACCAGCGACGCCAAATAAATTAGCGTCCGACCTCCACCCCTCGCCTTTATTCTTTTATTATATACACATATCCAGTCCTACATGTTTTACAAAAATGCTGTGCAGGAATATATTTTACCGAAATTCAAACGTTTCACGCCTGTTTCACATGCGCGCTCTCAACGCGTATCCTTTCTATACCGATTTCTGCTTATTCTCTATAAATTAGACGGAAAATGTATGTCCGCCTGGATTATCAATTCGAGTAGGCTATTTATCCTTAACGGCCAATGTATCATTTAATTAGCAAATATTATTCGTCCTAGTTGCGCTCTATTATCGCGAATAAGCTGGCGCACCAGGCGGTTTTTTCAAATTCTTAAATGCCATATCATAGGAATTCGAAAAATTAGACAATAACAACGATAAAGTGAAATTACAATAGTATGTAAATTTACTTATTTATTTGCATATAACTTCAATTAATATGCATAATACGATACTGCAACAATATCTATAGTGGTAGTTGTTACATTGAAGTTTGCATATGAAAAAATTGAATTAATGAACGGTCGATATAATGACTCGGATAAATAGATGAAATATTTAGTAACGCATCCGTTTTATTTTATTAGTAGTTTAATTGTACAAATGTTTGGAATTTTAAGCTTCAATTTACATATTTACTTTAAGAGAATAAGCTCGCTAAAAAGAACGATTAATTTTTTGCAACAGTAATTAGAATAATATTATTCGATAAAATTATAAAATGATATGTATCAAATCGATGTGCTTTATATACTATTTTATGTAAAAGTTTATAATGTTGTTTTTTTTTCATTTGCATGTGCTGCAAGAGATAAGGAAGTTCGAATCAAATATCCCATGAAAAGTAAGGCGATAAGAAAAGTTCTAATTACGTGAAAAATAGATGTTGCATGAAACAACATCGGAGGAGCCTCCGATAATCTTACATAGAGTGACAAAAATGATATAAATGACGAAAAAAGCCGATTACGTTTCCTCGAATAGCGGCTGCTCAACTTCGTTGAAGCAATTCATCTGCTATTCGAAAACAGTCTCCATGGATGAACATTATTATTATTACGAGACATCGGAAAATAATCCTTGCGCGAGAATATTTCACGAAACTTTAAGTTTAATCAACGGAATTATTAGACAAATATTATTCAAGAATATTTACATACTTTTAATCAAGTACAGCGGTCTTTGCTGCCAAAATAATTTAGAATTTACATTGTATATTAGGAATCTATTATCATCGTAAACTACGTCAAACATTATTAAAATTCTAATCAATTATTCTTATTTTAATTGTAATTATTATAAGATAAATAGGTATTTTCCAGTGTCGATTAAGTGTAATAATTAACTGAGCGATTAATAAGCTTTCATTCAAATTATTTTCATCGAATGTGTAATTTTACTTTGTTATAATTATGATAACGTTATCCTTTAAATCCAATTACCAAATCAATTTTGCATATATCCGTCCCATTTGCAAATATTTATATAATTAAATATTCACAAGCTGAATAAATTGGCAGATTCAATTTACACTTTTATCAAAATTACATTTATTGCAAACATGACAAATATTTAATACATAATACAAGACTCGCTGTATCTCGAAACTTAATAATGTTTGTGCTACTAAGCTAACACAGCTACCACTTTAAAATCCCGTACTCTATACTATTTTTAAAATTATGAAAATTGTGCTGTTTCTTACATGGCTTAAAAGAACTTTCATTCGATTCTCCGAAAATTTACGACAACCTTACGTATTTGATCTAAAGCTTGGAAAAATTAGCAGTGTTTAGTACTTAGTAACCGTAGTATTTTATTTTATGATAAGCGCCAGTCCGTCGACCCCCGAATTTGTAAATTTATCCCAAATCCGCTAGTCACGGCAATGGCTAAGCGCTAATCGCTCTACGGCCAGTCAAACAAAAAAGCGCGAGGGAAGATTGGCCATGGCGCATCATCAACGTATTTCGTTCGCGTAAAACGACATGCGCGGCTCATGCGCACACATGCCTCGTGTGAAAGGACGGCTGACGTTCCGCTTATCTTGGTGACTACGTCACCGCTCCGAGAGCGATTAACGCTGATGGGAATACGTCGGGATAACGCCGGCCTCACCCCCTCGTCCGATCCGCCGCCGACGCCGTCGCCGCAGCACCCCGTTTTTCGCCGAGAGCGAAGGGAGGGGTCGCGGTTCGAGTCGAGAACGATGACGACAAAAGGGCTCCCACAGAAAGTTTTATCTTGCGGGATTAATAGATGGATTACACTATTTACGTGCATGAAACATAGAGAGAGAGAGAGAGAGAGAGAGAGAGAGAGAGAGACCGAGAAAGGAGAATCGGGATGCGGGTTGATTGGAGGCGTAGGGGGATCAGTGGCTTGATTGGCTAATTTGTAAGTGTCTCTGGCAGCCTCGTCTCTCTTATTCTCTCTCTCTCTCTCTCTCTCTCTCTCTCTCTCTCTCTCTCTCTCTCTCCCTCTCCAGATTTAGCTTTTGAACTTAACAATCGATCCCTTAGTACACGTATATTAGCGGACCGAATTCTAAGCGCGTAGTGTATTATTGGTCGTCGCTTTGCGGTATGCGTTTAATCGCTCGCGACAAAACTTTCCAATCGTTTCTTCCATTGCCCTTTGCCAAATTGTCAGTTTGCGAGGATATAGACTCGGTGCTCTTAAATCCTTTCCAATTGTTCTTTCTACGAGGGTCTTGAAAAACTTGAGTTGTATGAAAATTTCCAAATCGTATACTTGTATTTTTTTCTTCGTCTATTTTTGTCTAATTATTGCTTATTAATAATATTGGTTATTAGTTATTTACAAGCTGAGTTAAATTATCATCAAATCGCCGTAAAATATATAAGGACAATATAATTATCGTGCATTATGACAATGTGACATCATGCGAAATAGCGATAAAACCAAATTTTCTATCTATACGTAAGCATACACTTACTCAACTATTGATTAAATCTATCAAAATATTATAAACATTAATTGATTATGAAATTTAATTACAATCTTTATTAATATATTATATTGGTTATTTATGCGTGGATAGTAATGGTTAATCAAAAACCGCATCGCTCGGTTAATAAATAGTTTCATTATATAATCTATAAATCACGAGTCTAAATATTTGTATTGGTGATGGAATAGGTTAATAAATATAAAAATATATATGTTATTTTAATAACTATATTTCTTTCTTACAATAATAATAATAATAATAATAATAATAATAATAATAATAATAATAATAATAGATAATAATAATAGATAATAATAATAGATAATTGTGATACATGAAAAATATCTACAAATAATATTACATGAATTTTTTATTTATTTAAAATAGCTATATGAATGTCGTATAAATAAATTACTAATTAATGCTTATGTAAAATAATCGAGAAAATTAAATTTTACATTCAAATTTACATTTATTTATATGAAAATCAATTTTTTTTATGATAAATATTAATAAATAAATAAATAATTCAATGCGATTGTACAGAACTCATGAATACGATTTTCTTGTTGTTGTTATTCATTTGCCTACAAATTAATTGTATTAATATTTTTATATTAATTATAATAAGTATATGGTAAATTAAATGAATAATTTAAAAAATATTTTAAATGAAAAAAAAGTAGTTGTTCTTGTATTTTTAAGCATTGTTGCATTATCAAATATTTTATTATATATTATCTGTACAAAAATATGTGGAAGCAAAAATGTTAATAATAGATTATCGATAAGTAAAATAATTTTAAGCACACGAGAGTCGCGTTATATGATTTTCCAGATTAAATGAATGAATATTTTCCAGAAAATATTGATATTTATGAAGGATCGATAAATCCGAATAAAACAATTCCACATGTATATCGGAACAGGTTCTTCTTCTTGCTGGAACGTATCGGTGTAGTTACGAGGGGGGGGGGGGGGGGGGGGGGGGGGGTGTGGGGGGGGGGGGGGGGGGGGGGGGGGGGGGGGGGGGGGGGGTTAGTCGAGGGGCTCGGAGAGATAGATACGTAGCTTTTCGGGTGTGCCTTAGTTGGGTGTTTAATGGGAGCCGGTGGGCCGATCACAGGGTACATCCCTCAGCCGACCACAGCAGGCGCCTTCGGGGGCTTTGGACGCGAACTGCCCAGCATGTAAATCAGTCGAGTGGTCACTGGGCCCTCACATTAACTCCCTTTCCTCCGGACTCCGTCTGCGTATCCCTTTCTACCAGCGCCTTTTATCCAAGACAAACTGATCCGCGCCTAATGAGAAAATCACGGCTCCTCAGCTTGAATTGCGTGCCGTAGTTTTCGTTCGCTGCGCACTCTTGTCGGGAAGTCTTGGTTGGCGCATTTCGAGATATCAGGATACTCGCTCAGTCGGCCTGTTAGTCGTTTTTCACATTGTGATTTATCATGTCATGTAGACTTGTTAGGTACTCCTGAATTTTAATGCTCGATATCGGTGAATATTGCTAAGTACACTCGCATATTATAACGTCGATTAGATTTTCATTTCCCAAACAAATATAATATTCTATATACTATATTATGCTAATTTTTAATTATGCTAATGTTAAAAGTAAAAAAATATCAAGATTCAACGACATACATTAATTATCATATATATTACTTTTAAAGAATTTTAAAGAATTTCTCTGTAGCATTCGATAATGATCCGTTGGCTTTCACTCTTGTTTCTAATATTAGGGATATTTCGTTAATGAATAAATAATTGGTAAAAGTTTCTCTTATGATTTTTATTATTTTTTTTAACTATACGAATTCAATGTTTATCTTAATATAAAGATTTAAAGTAAAGTTAGAATATATTTCTTAAGCAATGTATGTTATAATTAGTTTTCAATACACTATCACATATCCCTTGCAAGTTATTAATGTTATTTTAATAATTTTCAAACGTACAGTCATTAGCATATTAGTAAAAGATTGGAAAATCTCATCTACTTTTAATCTTGGGACTGTTTTTTGAAATAAGAGGTGAAACTATAGTGACGAGGTCTGTAAATACTATTTATCTTATAACGAACATGTATGTACTTTAACAGCTATTGACAATGGGCAAATAATAACTATGAAGTTTGAAAGATTTTGGAATTGTCGAAAGACTTATATTTTGTATTATTCAATTTATGGCTGCTCACATTATTTCTCGTATTCTTGTATCGTGAAAATATCTCCTGCTGTTGTGTAAATTAATCATACGATCATTGTGTAATCCAAATTTTGATGCAATCATCAACTCGGGCATAATTGAAAATTGTTTTTTTCCATTATCAGCAAAGTATTCCTATTTTCTATTGTATTATTTTACATTTTGCCTATATATGGAATGTCTCTATCTTATTATATTGTAAGGTCTCCTAGAAGGAATTTTTGTATTCCCTTGAGCTAAGTTCAATACTAAGTCCATCAATTAAGGAGTGTTCAATCACCGTTCAATAGACTTAAGAATTTTATTGATTATTTTATGAAAATTTTATATGGTACGATCTTTAATTCTTAAGAAGCAGAAAATATTTCTTTTATCAGAATAGTCGTATATAAAATCGAATCAATTTAATGCCATCGCAGTAAAGATAAATCTTGAAAAAAAAAAAAAAATAAATAAATAAGAGCAATAGTATCAGGTGATATAATTAATCTATCGAAGTTAATTACGCTAACTGTTATGCGTAATTTTTAAATAAACGACTATCCCGTTAAGAAATTTTTATGAATAACCGACAGGCTATCGTGTTGGTAGAACTGCTGTATAGAAATCATTGAGAGAAAAATTGAGGATGACTGAGGAGGGTGTGAAAAATGGAGGAGAGATGAGACACCTAATGTTTGGGCAGCTGCGACGGATGTGAGCGAAGAGGTAAAAGGGGTGGGTTTTTTTATTTATATACATAAATTTTGAAACTCGCCGTACGGAGTCCAATATCGGTCCAGACGTTCCGTGTTTCCGGCTTCCTGTGTCTCCTCTTACCAATCCTGGCCGCCAGGTTTCTCTCCTCGACGTTTCTCTCTACCGCTCTCTCTCTCTCTCTCTCTCTCTCTCTCTCTCTATTTCGCTTTCTCTATTCGGCCGGAGTCACAATAGTCGACGACAAGTCGCGGCGATGATGGGCCTGGAGAAAGATAAGGGATGTGCGACACGGCTATTCATGGTGGGAAAAGACAAAACGCGGATGTCAAAGAGCCAAGGCAATGGGTATACAATGATGTACGTCTCTATGTATGTCCTTCATTCGTGAAAGTTTTATCGTGCGAGCTGCAATTTTTGTCATTTCTGTGGATTTTGGGGGAAACTCAATGTGGCTTATGCCTATTCTATTTTATTCAACTTTTTGCGAGTGCATTTATTTGGCAGAGGGGAAGGGTTGGCTGGTTGCGTGCCCCTTTGTTAAATCAACGTGAAGAGATTTTATCAGTGATTTCGTATGTTCGCATTAAGGTCGAAACACTGTTTTTATTATCGGCTCGTAGTCGCTTACTTTATTCGTTTTCGTAATTATTCCGTCATCCAGTGAGGTTCACTGACGTAGTTGGGTATGAGGAATTATGCAGACATTATAAATTTGAAAATAAATATGATTATTATAAATGCTGACAACGTGTATATATAGTGTAACCACATTTTCATGTAGCAATATAAGTTTATGAAAGGGAGAGAAAGAGAAAATGAAACTTTTTAAAACGACATTAATAAGGAAGTTTGTAAAACTATTATTAACCAATTACATACGAGTCGTATTTTTTAATCAAACTAAATGAACAACTAAATGAAAATTTAAAAATTTCATCGATTGTAAAGATAATTTTGAAGTCAAATTTTGGAATGTAATATTTATTTCTTCTGGCATTAAATTTTGAATAATACAAAAGTATATAATTAAACGTATAAAGAGTACATGAATTATTCGAAGATAAAATCGCGTAGTATTTTCGTGCTGATTAAAATAGTTACGCAGTTGAACAATTTGAATTCTGAGGTGTTTCAAGGGAGGCGATTTTAATAATGATTTAATTAGCATTCTTGTGTGTGTGAGAGAGAGAGAGAGAGAGAGAGAGAGAGAGAGAGAGAGAGAGAGAGAGAGAGAGAGTAGGATATATTTCATACGGAAAATTGTTAGCGGGTGTTGCTTTGTGAATCCCAGGAATGTGGCTTCATTTATTTTGAGAATCAAAGGTGCTGATTGTTTTAGCAAGCTTGTTGGTCGAGTCTTTAGTTATACATTTTACATCGCTATTTTATATAGCCGTTTTCATTTAAATTATTTTCAACTATGTCCGTATATATATATATATATATATATACAAAGGCAAATATATATAATGGCGCACACACGTACGCACGCACGCACGCACGCACGCACGCAAACACGCGCAAACACTAATGTATAAATAAATACTTTGCGATAGATTTTTTTTTTTTTTTTTTTTATAATCCACAAGTACTTGAAGTATAAATGTTTAATTACTTTAAAAATTTTATTGTCTAATTTAATTAATTTGAAACTTCCTCTTACGTATGTATTACATGCTAACGATAATTCAAGCTATTAAATTAAGAAAAAGGATCTATAATGATATTCGATGCTGAATAGCTTTCTTAAATCTAAATATTTATATATAACTCCTGTCTTACATTAAAACCAATTTAGATATTCATCGCATCACATAAAATTATTCCCATGCATTAATAATATTAATGAAGTAAAGTGATATCGCGTAGAATTAGCGCATCCAGAATTAATCCAGCGTTTACAAGTGTCGCTGTACACTAAAGATATTAGCTTTATCAGTTTATGCGACCCTAATCGAGTTTTCAAAATAACGTCGTCGAAAGCTGGTGGGCTACGGGTATTACACACCCGAGGACGACGGCGATCCTAAGCAAAGGCTGACGCAAGCAGGCAAAAGATGAGTGGATGTCAGCATTGGCCAGCGGAAATTCGCGCGCATAATTATCGGATGGAATGCACACAATGTGCACCGTCCTCGTCAGCAATGGTCATTCGAACATTATCGGTACGTGTCCAGCAGTCGGTGAGCTCTTCGGCCCATTAGTCTTCACTTCACGCATTATGCCAACAACTTGATATGCCCTTCCCTTATCCCAACTGCCCCTTTCCTCCATTCGTCCGCCACTCTCGCAAAATGTTACGGTCAACTTCCCTTCGGCGCTGTACGCTACGACTGTGTACACGTACATAACGTTGTTTATGCACGATTTTATCGGCTCTTATACGTCCATTTTCAACTGAAAATATCCTTGCTTTTAAAGCCTGAAAAATGTCTAAGGGCTTGGGAGTAACGGTGGATAGATATCCTTCCCCGCCATTCTTCATATTATTTTAATATTCTATCCTTAATACTTAAATAGCAAACAAACCGTCTTGTTTTTTCCGCTTTAGTCAAGATCGCGTGGCGAATGGTGGCGAATTGATGGGCATTTTTTGAAAAAAAAAAAAAAAAAAAAAAAAAAAAAAAAAAAACTAGCACGTAAAAATCTATGTGAAAAATCAGTGTTTAATATACATAGAAATTAATCGTTTGTCCGATGTTAAAATTTACAAAATCGGGGAAAAAAATGTAAAATCTATAAGGCCGCTTTGTACCAATTTATAAGGCGCTTGATATTTACTGGGAGTATTGTTAGTACGTCATCCAGATGAAGAGTCTCGCATCCGTTAAGAGAACATATAATCGAAGTGGTGCTTGGTTAAAGTGGTGACACAAGACGTCACCAGACACCGACAGCCTCTGATATATCGTACTTTTTGTCGGGGGCGCAAACGAAAGTCACCGCGCTTTTTTTTTTTTTTTTTTTTTTTTTTTTTTTTAAACTCATCTCTCTTCTACTTTTATACTAGTTCAGGGATTGATATGTGTGTGAAGGAAGGAGAGGGGAACAGAGACGAGAGGCTGTTGTTAGGAGGTCGTAGATACCAACTTTCAAAGTACTTGTTGCTTCTTTGGCGGAAGTTTAGCACACCAACGACATACGTATCGATCGTTCTTTTCCACTCTATACTATTTTGTTGTTGTTGTTGTTGTTGTTGTTTTTTGTTTGTTTGTTTATTACACTCTCGAGCCTTAAACTTACCTACGTCAATTTTTAGGCTATTTCATTGCTTGTAATTTAGTATGTGATATAGGAGAAATCGGTGGGAAAGTAACGAACGATCGTAGTTAGTAACGATATGCGTGAACCCACCGAGTCGAGAGGTGAGTACAGGCGTTTGCATGAAGTATTTTGTTAATATCACGAGAAAATGTACCGGCAACGAGAGTCGGCCATCCATAATGTAAGGCTCGTTGAGCTCTCCGCGAGGATGCGCCGAGAATGAGTCGGTTGGGACGGCCCTTTAAATCAACGGCAGCTTCAGTTAATCATGACTACTGCCCAGGATCTTACGGGGAAATTTAGTGGAAAACCACACGGCGGCATAGGAGAGCCCCCGGGCGTCCGGATTCCAATTCGGCGTACGCGGTTGACCCTTGAATTCTTCAACGGGCTCCAGTCCCTTAAATCCTGATCATTCGTAACGTCGGGCTCTTTTTACTTTTTCATTCTCAGGGGAGGAAATGCTTGGTTAAGAGGAGTATTATGCAAATGTCCTGCTGCTTTTCATTAAGGAAGTGATTTTTTGTAATTTCGTGATCGATAGGTCTATATAAGATTCGACTAATCGCGATACTGTAAATTAGTCAAGACGGAGAGGTTGATTTCATTTATACTATCAATGCTCAACGACAGAAATATAATAAACAGCGTTTGAATGTTAAATCTTTTAATAGAACTTTATAACCATATCGTAAGATTAATTTTTCTCAACCAATGCCTCTCAATTCAAATGAAACGCATAGTATCTATTATAAAAAAAAATATATATATGTATATATACTATTAGTCTTCTGTACTGTAATAAATGCAAAGGAAACAAGTTGTAATAATATCATTGTAATCGAAGATTTAAATTAATGTAATAAATATTTAGTAAAATTTAATCAATAAAAAAAGTTTTATTAATGTCACAAAGATTTCACTAATATATTTCTTCTCTTTAATATTACAAGTATCTTTATAAGAAACATTTATAAATATGAAAATTGTTGATATAATTGAAAGTATGATATATTATAAAAACATACGCTCTTTGCATAATACTCTCAGTTTTTCAACAATAATACAAATACTTTATTTCAATTCGGATATTAAAACTGATAATTCCCTGAAAACTAATACCAAATTTTTTTTATTAATTTTCAGTATTTCTTCTAAAATCAATTGGTAAATAAACTAACTTGCATATACAAAAATTTTATATTGTGCACATACTATCTTAATGATACAATGCATATCTCACAATACTCATTCACATTTTCATTGAAAACGTTAAAAGAATATTACCTTAATAGATAATTCCAGGCCTTCAAACATTTTTTCCCTCTTTTTATCGATAAACGACTTTCTAACTTCCCTACCAAAAAATTCCCACTCTTTGCCCACGATCTCAGAGACAATAAAAAAAAAAAAAAAAAAAAAAAAAAAAAAAAAAAAAAAAAAAAAAAAAAAAAAAAATGAGAACATCCGTGATAAAGGAAAGAAAAGCGAAAAGCATCAAAAAAAAAAACGCAAATCCTTCTGTATGCTCTTGGTGTTTATTCAAAGCGTCATAAATCCATCTCAAAGTCTCTTTCTCTCTCTCTCTCTCTCTCTCGGTCTCCGTCTATTACACACACGCATTTAGTATATATATATATAAATGCACACACGATATCATAGATGGTGGAAACGTCGGCTGTACCCGGGGAGCACATACACAAACGTCTATTGTATACACGTGAGTGCGCACACCTTACATCCAACCCAACTAACTTTGCTGCTCTCTGGTTTTTTCTCTTCGCACTTTCCCGCAACTATTGGTATAATAAAACCATTAGAGTGATCCTCTTCGTGCGAGCATTCGAAGAGCATAAATATCTGCGAAGATATCATATACTCAGAGCGAATGATACCGATATATAAATCCAAAGCTGTGCACGTAAGAATCCCCGCGGTGTATATTTTTTTTGGCTTGATTTGGCTGGGGATGGAAAGCTCCTCTGCGATAATATTTTTTCAGCATATCTTTCATACGGTGGGTATAATGACACTAAAACAATAACGGGCGAAGAAAGAACTGTTCTTTATCTTTATCAGAATTTGAAATGAGACTTTGTCATTGCATTTGTACAATTATCTACAACGATGACTAAGTCAAAAAAAAAAAAAAAAATATATATATATATTTATATATATATATATATAACAAATAATATTGCTTTTAATAATAATAGTCAAGTTGATAAAGTACGTATTAGAGACTGCGAGTCGAGAATGCGTGTATTCTTTAGATAACAAATTATTATTTTTTTTCAATTTATTTTCTTAATTATTTCAACGGTCTGAAAGGATTAAGCGTTACTTTATGAATTTTACAATTACATTTAATTTTATACTTGTTATTATCTTTAATCGATGATTTTTTTTTTTTGATTTTCAGTGGTAAGTATGTATTGAAAAATTCGTATAAACCGTGCAATGTATAATATATATATATATATATATATATATATATATATATATATGATATTTATAATTTTAATTATTTACTTATTTAATTTTAATGTTAAATTAGTTTCGTTTTACAATAAGAAGCAAATTAGTTAACATTGATATATTTTTGTTTCAATATTAAAATATCTTCAATCAAACTAATGTAAATCTTTTTCGAAATTAGAATTACGCATTCTAAAGATTGATAATGTTTTACCGCTTATATGACTGTTGCCCGTATTTACAGAAATGGAGAGGGGTTGGGATGGATTGGTTAGCAGATAGACAGATAAATAGATAAATGTACAGATAGATGGCTAAAGGGTGAGCCAGAGCGGGAGGGGCTGAAGGCCGCCGACTAGGTCCAGAAGTGACTTAATAACCCGTTAAATGGCTCGCCATCAATAATTCATCTCCGGAGACCTTCATAAAGGCGACAGCGGACGATCTTGCCGAGGCTCATCCCAACTCAAATAAAAGCAACCGTGCGAGCGCGTGCCCACGGACTTAGACGGCGATAAATGTAGAAACAAGAGCGACTGCGACGGTAGTTGAGCCCAAAGCCGAATGCGATTCCTCGAGAAGAGTGTTTTGCGGCGGCACGGGGGTGGTAATATAAAAAGGCTCTAAAAGCCCAATAAAGGCGGGAGAAGACGTCGGCAGTCTTTTACTGCGAATAAAAGATCGTTATGATAATGTTTTGACCATGATAAAAGTGATGCTTCAAGAATAACTGCTGGACTTTGCGCGGCAGTTACGATCCGAATAAATTGATAATCAGAATGCGGCTGAAGCTATATTTCATCAACGTTGCTGTTGTGAAAAGAATTCATAAGCGGTTAAGACTTCGCTGCTAACTCTAAACTATAAAATACAAAAAATTTCCGGCCCCTATAATGTCGAAATGTGTAAAAAAAAACAAAAATAAAAACAAAAAAACAAAAAAACAAAAAAACCAAAAAAACAAAAAAACAAAAACAAAAAAAAAACAAAAAAAACAAAAAAACAAATAAAAAAAAAAAGAGCTTGAAACTTTCGGAATCGTATGTAAATGAGTAGTAATAATAAGTTGTAAAAGATGAAGTTAACTAGTGGCTGTGGAGTATATGTTGGTGACGCAAGATGCGCGAAGATTAAATTACAGTTGGTACAAGCTGGACTGCTCGTTGAAAAAAATCATTGAATAAGAGGAGACTGCGTCACCGAATTGCATTTAATGTAAAAAATTTTGGTTCTCCAAATTGTTGCGTTAGTAGTGCGTTGAAATAATTCTCGCATTAGAAATGACAATTTAACATCCATGTCCCCTGCGCCATTGGTTGCTCTTTATTGATAGAGCAATCAAGTTAGTCCGTTAACGAATGCGCGCTTACACGTTTCGCGTGTCAATATCGTCGGTTTCCCTTAACGGTATCGGCCACAATGGCCTGACCGCTCTTTCCCGAGACTGCACCACCTTCTCTGGCCGCAAAAACTAGATGCCTCGGTGGTTGGGGCCGTCGGGAGGGGGAGGATAGGTGGGTGAGGGGGCATTACGTCGCGCTCGAGCTTATCGGGGACTCGCGCTACATTAACCACAGGCGTTGGAAGGGGGAATAAACGCCATGGCGAGAGATTATCTTGTCGTATTCAATATTCCGATGAAAACGCTCGCCGGGGATGATAAATCGACGCGACTCGATGGAGCAGAGGCGCGCTTCCTCGAAGTCGGCCAGTCTTCGCTACTCCGTGAACCCGAGCGACGTGCGACCAAACGTAAGGAATATATTTATTGTAAGCCCGAGGGCAAGAGTGTGAATGGCTATTACCGAAAGCCCATGGTCCCTCGGTTTTTTTTTCTCTCGCTTTCGTTGACTGCGTATTAGGACTACTAACTTTGTTGTCTCTTTTGAGGATTTCTAGTGGAACTCCTAGCGCTCTTTAATACTTAAACATTATTTGAAAAATAAATAGTACGTACAGATAGATGCTGAATCATAATTATAATAGTATATGAATAATATTCTTTTATGCAATTAATTTTATCCCAAATACACTTGAATTGACTAATATAAATATTTTTAACATTTTATGTAATCAAAACACTACTAAAATTATGTATTTCTTATGAGGTATAAAATAAAATAAGAAATTTAGTATAATTTTTTCACGAAATATGTTATTTTTCTAATAATGTTTGTCCGCGACTTGTTTTATTTATAATAATGGATTTACAAAATCTTACATCGTTAATAGTTGACCCATTGCGACGATTAATTTATTAAAAAAAACTTGAATATTGCTATAAATGTTTCTATATATATATATATATATATATATATATATATATAGTAAATAAGCCTACAGTTTTCTTAAATTTTGTACTATTAAGCCAAGCATTCGACACAATTATTGTTTCAAATTTTCTGATGAAAAATTTTGATCTCGCAATTTGTTTTTATTTAAAAAACGTATCATTAATGTAAATAAAGCTCGACGGGACAATATAAGACAATAAAACGGGTGCGTGTTTGTACGTTTACTTCAAAGTATAGTTGTGATTTCAGAAACAGACACGTTTCAATGGCAAGCGAGATGAGTTAGAGAAAGAGAGAGAGAGAGAGAGAGAGAGAGAGAGAGAGAGAGAGAGTGAGAGAGAGAGTGAGAGAGCCAAGTTGTTATGCTAATCCTACCTTATTAATAAGGACTTTGCTGGAGTGCAGATCGTTGTTACGAAAACGTCGGCTAACCCTTCGTTAAGACCTTCGATCCTCAACCCTTGGACTCTCTTTCCTCCGAGGGGAAAACCCCTTCTTTCTGCCGCGTCCGATGTCGCGCCGGAGCTCGAGGATTCCCCGAAGTCTTCTACTGCAAAGTAAGCGAGATTTCTCATATAATCGTTTTAAACCCCTCCGACGGTCCTCCGGCACTTTGCCACTGTCTCACGCGCTCCACTCTATGTTAAATATCGGCTCCTCTCTACTTCATAATCCACGCCTGGAATATTAAGTATTTTGCCATGAACTTGCATATATTTCAGATGTAGTTTCATAGACATTCGCTACTTTATGAAATTTATCCTTCATTTTTTCTCTCGAAATTGCCTATGCAATGAAATATACTCGTAAGAAAAAGGTTTTTTTTTTTTTTTTTTTTTTTTTTTTTTATACATATATAATTACATTATTTTCAATAAATTAACGAAAGCTCTATTTTTTTAAATATTTAATTTCTGTATTTTACATTCATATTCTGCGTCCTAAATAAAATGCGTATAATAATAACAAGTACTTAATTAAATGCAATAACTGTTCATAGTTGATAGTACATTAGAATAATATTTTATCTATATAAACATTGATTTAATCGCAATATTTCATTCCACAAAGAAAAGATTCTAAGAAATTTTAAAAGTAACCCATGTTGATTTAGATTGCTTTCTTCAAAAGCTTAAAATTATAAAATCTAATACATCTCAAATGAGAGTTAGAATATATATTTTGAATTGTCCAAATACAATATTCAGTTATCATATGCTTGTATTGGTAATTTATTTTCTTTGTCGTAATCTATTCATATAATGATAATGTACAGTATTAGTTTTTATTTATTGAAAATGTCATCCAGCAGGCAAAAAGTAATGTTTCTTTCTGTAAGAATCGTTATGAAAATTTCCGATATAAATTATTATATTGTTTGTATTTTAAATTAAAAACTTAGTAAAATTTATCTTTTTTACAATATGAATCCAAATGAATAAACGAATATTCCATTGAATTAAAATGTTTAATTACTACGTTATGTATTTTATTATTTTATATACTTTTCGTTCTTAGAAGAATTAGTATATAATATATAAAGTGCACGAAATGTATAAAAATTTTAATATTTTTGATCGCCATTTAAATGTTTTCGTGATTTAATTGCTTCAAAAAAAAATTCAATGCAAACGAGACAAATATGGTCACAGATCACTATTGTTTTGAAAAGTTTGGAGCAAATCAAGGAACTACGCGGTTAAATATCTTGGAAAACAATAATATTGCAAATAGCAAACTCTGTAGAGGAAAAAAAAAGCCATTGAATATTGAAATAGATGCAGAAGTAATGAAAAGGCAAGAATGAAATTTGATAAAAGAAAAAAATCAGAAAAGTCTGCTGAAAATTCGTGGCATGTTCGATCTCTTCAACGGTTATCGAGAGAAGTGACGCAAATCATATATACAAAACGTTGGACGAAAGTTAAAGTGCTCGTATATATTCGTTATCATTGTCTCTCTCTCTCTCTCTCTCTCTCTCTCTCTCTCTCTCTCTCTTCGCGTTTCTTTTTTAACAAAGTTGTCAGCGAGCAAAACCGTGTTGTCACGCATCGCAGGTGTTGTGATAAAAGGTTCGTTGGACAAGCGCTTTTATTAGCTATCAGTTATCATATGGGACATTGTTGTTTTACTTTGTCGTTTGGATTTTTTTGTCGACGTGCACTGCGTATTGTGAAGGGCTTGGACGGCATCGTTTTGAGCAGCGATGTGATTTCTGACGACCTTTCAGAATCAGAACCAATGTTCGAAGCTTATCACATCGGCAGTGGCCATCGAGTCGCGGCCATTGAAATTGCAGCAACGGCAGCAAATTATAGAGCTCGGAAACCTCCGAATTCTTTGGATTTACGATGATGCTGGACCTGCATGTGCATTCGCGTTCTATTATTTTGCTCGTTTACGAATTAGCGAATACAACAGCTCTTGTAGCTCTTTATTGTATATGCTTATTTTTAATTCCATCCGATTGTTTAATTAAAAGTAATTGCCTTTAATTTGTTATTCTGCTGTTATATATATGAATCAAAGAGGCGAAGAATTCCTGTCAATCTCGCGATGTGATTTAAATTCCATTACTCGATAAACTCATCGACACTACGCATTTATTATCGATTATCATGCTAACTTCTATTTTTAATCTTAATTATAATAAAATTATATATAAGTTTACAGAAGTATTTATTACAATGGCACTTGTATTATTTATACTCTACATAAATATTTATCAATGCTCATCCTCATAGTTTCAAGATATTAATCTTTTAGTTTTTCGTGGCATTATATATCACGTAATATATCACTACAGTTAGGACCAGCGATATCAGTCTATTTACAGGCTGAACGTGTAGTCTGATTGTTATCTCCGTTTATTTGATCTTTCCCTTAATTCAAGCTATTTCTACAGATAAATGAATCGTTAATCTGTATGTGTTACTACATTCAAATTGTATAATTAGGAAAAATAATTAAAATTATGGATTTATAAACAAGAGAAAATAATACAATGTATTGTGAGAGACTGTTATAATGGTGGATTAATATTTTACGTAAAATATATTTATAAATTGAATTTATAAATCATGTGATTCATTTTAAATTTGTTTGTAATTAATTAGTGTAATTAATTAAAGAGTTCTTTATCATCTAATTAATAGAGCATTACCGAGTCTATTTTTATCAATATCCGATAGATTTAATAATTATATTTTACAAAAATATATGAGAGAGGTATTTATTTATTGATGAAATAATGTTGAATCATTTCTTACATAATGAAATGCCGAGGCAAGAATTTTTATTTTAATTTTGAAAGTATAGATTAAATTATATTAATATAACGAATGTAATCAGATACAATTTTTGCTTTCATTCTTCTTTTGAAAGAAATTTGAATTCGTCATTTCGTATGATGAAATAATTATTCATTAAAGAAAAATCTGTGAAAATTATCGCAGAACACTAATAGATTCATCGGTATAATGGTGAGAAAAATCAAATTATTAATACATTACATCTTGTACAAAAATTATCAGTTGTCTAGAATATATTTTTTTCAATTTAAAATAAATATTTAAATTGAATGTTATAAATAAAGTGAATAATATTTAAAAAATGTGAATTACGTTTCATGTGTATCATTCATTAAAGGTTTGAAATACCTTTATAAATGAATAAAGCAATAATCATTATTATTATATTTAAAAAATTATCCTTGAAAATTATTTAATAATTTAAAATTATTTAGTAGAATTAAATATAATTCACTTTGAATAATTGGAATACATAAGCCATAGTTTGCAACCTAAATTATGAATTAATTTAATATGAAAACTTTTAATCCGAATGTTTGTATATTACATTTTTAAGAATATAAAGGTCTGTAATAACGAATAATAAGAAAATATGAAGTATTAGGTATAAAAACTTTTTTCATATACAATAGTAAACTCAATAGACAATACGATATGAAGATAATTAATTACCTTCCTTGATTTGAAAAATACAAAACAATTTGATTATTTAGACATTAAGAAGAGAGAGAATAAATTAACAGAAATGTACATAACTCGGCCATCGTATCTCAATCATTACCCCAAATATATCGCAGATACAACTGATCTTTCCATAATACAATCATTGAATAAAGTTGAGATTACGTATGATTGAATAAAGTTGCGAACGATACTTTTGGACTACAAGACAGGAAGACATTAAGAAAGACGAGTGACATGACGTAAGCCAGAGCCCGCAACTAAGATCGTAAGATTGGAGTCGCGGGCTTGCGAAAGGGCGTCACATTCGAAGCGTTGGATATTACGCGAATGCCTGGGGTTGTGTCTTACAAATGGGGGTGTCAACGACATCAGGCTTGTATTGTGGAGAGTCAATGCTACGGAAACTAAGAGCCCCTCCCTCTGCTTTCCTTATGTGCTTCTTGTGCCACCTCTCCTGCCTTTTTGCCCTTACTACATTCCTCCCGCTCCTCCGTCTATCTCATTTGCTTTTCATTCTTGGATAAGCTACTTTCATGATAGTATCTTTTGTAAAAAGTGAATTTTTAAATCATCATTTCATAATTTTACTAACAGTATTTACAAAAAAAAAAAAAAAAAATAAAAAAAAAAAATAAAAAAATTTCCAGGCTTTAAATGTCATATTTTCAATTTCATCGTTTTATAAAGAAGATAGCAAAAATAAAGAACAAATAAAAAATCTAAAAGTAAATTTATAAAACGATATACTTCTAAAACATAAAATATCTATGAAAAATATTGAACAACCCTAAAAATGCATTAAAAATGTCGAAAAATTTGTACATCATTCATCAATTATATCGCAAAATCAACGAATTTTCTATTCTATCGGACGATTGATTTGAATTACCGAATGTGCCTATTGATGTTGCTGTTGTTTGTTTGTTTGTTTGTTTGTTTGTTTTTTTTTTTTTTTTAATAATGACACGTCATAGGTAAAGTTCAATATTGAACTCGGCTCAATTGTAAAAAAGAGAAGAAAGAGAAATCAATGCTTTCATACATTCCGACAGACAAGGGGCCGCGATTGGGTGCATCTAAATGTCGCTCAAACAATGCAGTGGCTATCAATTTCGAAGGACCGCACAGTACGAGAGAAAACAAGGATAAGGGCGCCAAGTGAGGAGTGGCGAATTAGTAGCCGGGAATGTGCGCGAGCGACGAAAAGGGGAAGTGGAGCCAGCGATATCGGCCCTTGTCACACTATCGCTCGTTTCCGGTACGCCGGTTACGCGCGGACAAGATGGCGTCGCCTCCCAACTGCAGCCGAATGTGCATATGTGCAAGTCGATACTCGTTTTACGTGATTTAAGCGCGCTGTTAAAACGCGGGGTGGTTATGTTACAGGGTACGGGGCAAAAAAAAAAAAAAAAAAAAAAAACGAGGCGATCGCGGCGATTTTTCCCAGACCTGTTCCGCTGCTGCTCTGTCATTTGTATTAGCTCACTATCGATGATAGAAGCGTATGGGGGGGGGGGGCGGATGGTGGAAAATCGAAGACCGATTATTCTTGTAAGCGCATAGCGTTGAGCAATTTTCTTTCCTTTGTCGTCCCCTCGTTTTTTCACTTGCCACTGGATTTCATTTAGTTTCAAAGTTTTTTCACCCTGACCGAAATTTAATATGATTTGTATTTTTGAATAATTTAGAACATTATTAATAATATTCAATGCTTATTTAAGTTGTTGCCGATTTGAAGGATTATACAATTTTCTTCATTTTACATCCTCAATGTTATACATGATTTTTTCAAACAATAATATGGAATATATATTTACGTGCATTTATTCTTTTTGTATAAAACGTCATGTAACATGAATTTAAAATAACATTTTCTCGTAAGACACCGAAATTGAAGTACATAATTTTATTCTTAATTGAACACAATGCAAATCTATACTTGTGATTAATAAAAATAATAGAGGTAGCAAATTATTGCGGAAGATTATTTTAAAATCTATACTAGCAATAACATTTTCTGCAACAACTCATTTTATCATAAAAAAATTCAAAATAACGCTGCGCTGCCAGTTACAGGTTATCATTTCTCTGTGCTGTTTCTTTTAATTTTGACTTGCTTACTACATACGGGGAAGTAAACTTCTATAAAAAAATATAAAAAAAAAAAAAACCATTCCATTTCGATTGGAGAAGAAATTCAAGATTTTCACAACGTAAATCTCTACGAAACAATTTCTTACGTAAGTTGTAGAATTTGTTCTTCGACCGAAATTCTGATATAACGAGCAAATGTTAAGAAAAATTTAAGCTCTCGTTCATTTACGTCCACGCATAGAATCAATTACTATTATACTTACGAAATTTACTTCTATTACAGCAGTAAATACGAGATTTTAGTGTAATCAGTGTCATTTAACAAACAATAATAATAAAACCGTTTTTCTCTGTGCAGATATTGAATTAAATTGTTCGCCACGTACGAATATAAAACACACACGCACACACACGCACACACGCGCGCACACACACACACACACACACACACAGAGTTATTACGTTATATACGAGATGTTGCTTGATCAATATAACGAATACATTTAAAAAACAAAAAAAAAAAAAAAAAAAAAACAAAAAATAAAAAAATAAAAAAACAAAACGAAATCATTGAGACATTTCTAGTTTATATTGGACTGTAAATATGAGTAATAAGAGTTTGTCGATTGAAAAAAAGATGCGTACATTGCTGTCACAAATTTCGTAAGTAGTCTAAAGATTTTGCTTATGCAGTAACCAATATCCTATGCATTTCTTTTGAGCTTCGTAGTCATAAGGTTTACAACAAATTGCATAACACAAAGAATATATACTTGCTTTCATGATCGAGCTTAATACTCTGATAATGGAGTATAATGTATAATTCGGTTTGCCCGGCCAATACGAAGTTTTGAAATGTAATAACGAAAGCTGGATAAACAACGGGGCATTCCAAGCCTATAATTCAGGGAGTTAAATTTCACTCGGTTGGCAAGCTAGAAGAAAAGGGAAAAATAGGGTTCGTTTTGCTCGGCGTGCAGAGTCTGGCAGTCTAGAAATTATTAAGTGTCGGTACATTCACTTAATCCCGAGGTGAATATATCGTGAAAGAGCTATCTACAGGCCGATCAATCACGCGCCCTCACGCGCGCACGCACGACGCAGGCACACACGCAGGCGTTTCGGCTCTGTAGCCGACGATCTTATTCACGCCGAGTCGTATATCATTCCGTTATCATCGACTCTCTTTATATGCGGTCGCGCGCAAGCGCCAAGCTCCATTTTCTGTCTGTTTGCTTCGCTAAACGTTTAAGGCTATTTTAAGGCGATAGATTATTCGTTGCTTTCTCCCCCCCCCCCTATCCCAACCGCGGACTCGCCCTCTTTTCTTTTTCAAATTCATGTACTGAGGCATTTGCCGTCGCCTTGATGTACTATAGATTTCGGCGTTGGCTTCGGTTTTACCAATCGATTTCATATTTTCTACATGGGAATTGATGGTGTACTTTTATCAGACAGGTTTACACATTTGCTTTTGTATCGCAGATCTTAGATTTGAGAACCAAGGGCTTTCGCGCGTTTAGGAAAACTAAAGAATGCGTGTACCAAATTGAAATAGCTTGAAACGAAGTAGTGCCGGTTTATCATAATAAATATCTAAATAGATAATAAATAAATAAGTGGCTATGAAGCTTTAGAATCATCAATTAATCCATTGATTTTAAATGTAATCTGATAAGTGCTATAATGTGAATATAATTGCTATATTTTTATAGCGTATAATAATAAAGGAATAAAGTAATTACAAAGGCGAATGATGTTCATAGAAAAGTTTAGAAATGTTGAAAACAACCGTATTTTAATGACTTAATAAAAATAAATGAAAATCATACTTGTTTTTCAAATACGATTGTAGCAAATGGTTCTATAAGAATGAATAAATATCGGTAAACGTTTTACATTATTTTAAGTGCAAATATTCAAAAGCATATAATTAGTATTTATTTAATATCGTAAAATTTATGTAAAATGTCGCTTACATAAGAGTACCAGGATTATATTATATAAATACAAACATACAAACGAACTTTAATTATCGAATGGGTTTTAAAAGCTGTAACAGTATTTGTAATTTATATAATATTATATCATATTAAACGATAAAGTGAATATTAATTAGACGATTATATGATTAGATAATTTTTCTGCAAATAAATGTCAAACGATCGTTCTTCAGTAATAATTTATCCATTAGCTCGCCATTACTTGTGATATATAAATGTTATAAAACGAAACAATCATCTTTGGCTAATTGACAATTGAGATATTATATCTATTCTTAACGATAAAGACTGTTTTCGATCGTCGTGAAATTTAATGAACCGTTGGCACATTATCGACTCTTTTATTAGTAAGATAACTCAATATCGTTATGTGCAGCCGTTGATTCAATTAACTAAGAGTCATAAAAATGCGTCTGTTCCGTGTCATTCTTACCCATGACTCGTGTGATCGTAGCTGAATAAATTGCGTTTCGGGTTGGTTATGAAATTGTTGCACGGCTATACGTGTAATAATCATAAAATTTTAATGTTTGCATCGATAAATCTTTTGCTTCACGCAAAAAGGTGTTTCTTCAACATGAAATGTACTTGACGTACGTTTATTTTGATATTTCCGTTAAAAAGTGGCGGAAATAGTAGAGTCACCACTCATTATACCGCTTAATTCTTATATCAATAATTTCTCTTTCTATTCCTCTTAACAAAATCTTATATTTTAAAATTCTAAATTAATTATTTATTTATACTAATAATATCGGTAGAATTTTGAGAATAGGTTGTATTGAATAGTTACACACGTGTATAAAAAAAAAGAAGAAAAAAAAAATAGAAAAAAAAAAATATACATATATATATATATATATATATATATATATATATATATAAATCATCTATATCCTATTCAGGGTATCGATGATAATTAAATAAACGCGCACGCATTATCAATAAATATTATTAAATAAAAAGTACTTCTGATACATTTCCACAGAATAGAAATTATTATTTTTTAAAAACATTATTATATAGCATTCTTAAGATATATTATTGTTATTATTTGTAAATAATAGATTGGCTCATAAAATATATTCTTTCATTTGGTAATTGATAGGAAATTACGAAATCATTATTCTTTTACTTTTTGCTTTACATTTTATGTTGATATATGTCGTTGCATGAGCAAATGAAATATCTGGACTATATACACGGTTATTAACTCACCAACTGCCCGAAGTAAGTTCTGCCAATATTAACAGAATATTCTTATTTTATTGGGTAGATCCTACATTACGATTATCATGCTGCATCATGCAACGTATTAGCACAATTTAAACAGTTATAATAACTAATTAACACAAATGAACTGATTTTACGTTACTTTGCAAGCATTATATCAACACATTGTTAAATTGTATTCTTATCGACGATTATTGCAATTATAATCATATTATTCTGTATGTATTCTGTTTATATTAATTATATTTCATAATTAATAATTAATAATAATGATTAATTATATTAATTATCTATTATAGGATGATGATATAATGTTTTCTTTTTAGGTTTAAAAATTGTTCACTTCATTCGAATTCAAGCATAAATATAAAATTCATTAAACTTTTGGCTATGTTTTTGAATTTTTTTTGTAATGCATATATGCCGCACAAGTTTCGAAAGAGCAGTGTTAGTTAATAATATTTTTTCATTAATAATGCTACAATATTTAGATACCAAATGCTAATCTAACAAATAAGAGTCAATGCTACTATATATACGCTATTATGTATATGACAGCATACGAGTGGGGTGTGAGTAGGAGTGGGATGGATATAGGCTACATTGAAATTCAAGAAAAGTTGTAATTGGAGTTAAGAAGCAATAGGAACGAGTAATAAGAAGGGGATCGTAAGCTCTCGGTGCTTTTCTCAGACTGTATAATCGTCGTTGGTGCTATCGGGTGCGCATCGGGAGATCGGCGGCGCCGTTTGCGGCCGCTCGAATAGCCCTTCGTGACTCGTTAACCGGAAGTTATGCGAGTTAGCCAAAGTAAATAAGTCGGCGGAGCAAGCGCGAACATAAATTACGCGCCATTGTGCATCCACGTGTATATTTACACGTCAGTTCGCTTACGGACGTGTCTCTCTCTCTCTCTCTCTCTCTCTCTCTCTCTCTCTCATTCTCTCACACTCACATTCTCTGTCCCTTTGCATTTAAGTAGTATGCGTATGTGGATATCTTGTGTTTTAGTTTGCTAAGCCACGTTTGTGCTCGCGTGTATATTGGTCGGACTTCGTATGTGCGTGCCGTGGCTACATGCACCAGAGAAGCTCACTTAAGATCGGACAGAGTTAGTTTAACGTATTAAAGTCCTACATTTTCCTTCCTAGACATATTTTATGTAATTTAGTAACTTAGTACGAGCATACATTGAATGAAAATTATTATTTAGTGAGTGTAGCTTGTATTAGTAGGATTGCAAAATTTATTGTCAAATATTTTTGGAGTTCGATAAATTTTTATCCGACATAAATCCGATATAAATAATCCTATCATGAAATAAAATTTTCTTCCTTTTTACGGTTCGTATTTTCACATAGAATTATTAATATCTATATATTTCTATGCTGATTTAAGCTTTAATAGGAACATTCAGCTTATAAAGAATTATGAAAGTAACATTTACCTAAATATTTATTTGCAAATCTGAATATAAGTAAATATTAATTATGTTATTTGTAGATTTTATGTTATTTATATTATAACGTAACATTCCATATGGATATGATCATCTCATAAAATAACGAAAAGTGTAACTTAATTTAACGGTTTGTCCTAAAATATTAAAGATTTTCACGCTTGCATATAATTTTTAATAATATGAAATTGAGTATTATTTAATTAAATATGCCAATGAATTTGCACTGACATGATGAAAAAATTTAAAAATTTTGTATTATTGTATCATTCGACTTGGTAAAAAAAAAAAAAAAATAACGAACCATTTTAATTCTTTTATCGAAAAAGGATGGAAAAATTTCCATTTGGAAATGCTAATTATAGTAAAAGAATAAAGGTTAGATGATTTTGAATATATTTCTGTCAGACATATCAGTGATTGCAAGTTTCTAAACAAAACTCAAAACTTTTTCTCTACATCTCGATAAATAACAAATGACAAAAATAGCTCATTTCTACATTTGAGCAAACCATTAAGCATAAATAGTGATCTGACCATTATTAGCAAACGATACCTACAGTGTTTAGTCTACACGTTAAGCTCGAGACACGACTACTATTTATTTAGACCTGCTTAGGGCCGAGACAAATGTGTGCCTAAGTAGCGCACACCCAAACAAATTACGTACTTGATAATTACCATCGTGCGTTACGTAAGAAAACCCACATTTACGTAGAGTATACACTCGTTACGAGTGGGCCATGTATTGGATAAATGAATGCCTTTTTCTATCTATACATTACTTTTATCTTCATGACTTTTATTCTAGTAAATTTATTAATTCTGATAGCATTTGAATTTATCGAAATTATGCATGAATAATTTATTTCTTATCTCATTGGTTTATTATCACAGAAAAAAAAAATGCTCATGCCCTTGCGATGACTTGTTTTTTTTTTTTTTTATACATAATATGACTCATTCATAATCAAATTATACTTTTAATGCTCAGTGACTTTTATTTCTACACAAAGAAATAATTGTCATATAAATTCACCGTCAAATATTTTTTAAAAAATAGCGTTAAATTAAAATTTCAATGGTCATCCATTGGGCTTATAAACATTTCAATTCAATTTCACATCGATTATTCATTTCTATTCATAAGTAATGGTATGCAATAAAATTAAAATAACGTTGAAATTCATATAATAAATAGCTTACGAAATATTTTATATTATATTCATTTATTTGTGTATTTCAGTTTATGCGTCACTTAGTGGTCTCGTTATTGAATATTGAAAATGTAAAATTTAAAATTCATGAAAACTTCATACCCATAATTTCCTGCATACAAACATAATGCATACATTTGCTGGAAAACAGGGCATGGAATAAGGTTTCTTAGCTCGTTGTTGATTAATCAGGTTGGTCCCTTTTCAAGCGACGCGTTAACCTTGCCTCTCCATAACCGGATAGACTCTAATATTTTGCTCGGCAATAGTCCGACACGAGAAACCGGGATTCGCGAAATTATTCAGATGCGAGTAGACCGTTGGTTTTGATTAAAACAAGCTGAAGACTCGCTGATGACCGCGAGAAAAATATGCCGGAAAAGCTCCATCCTAATAATTACTTTCATCATTTACAATAGTTCTAATTACATTCCACCTAATAATTTATATTTTTAGCCAAACGGGTTGTATATAAAATATTCTGCTGATATTATTCTTGAGAAATTTACGTGAATAATATCAGATAAATTTGATTACAAGCAAAACTTGCACTTTGCGTTATTATTAATGGGGAAAATAAATTGCTCAATTATATATTCCCATTACAGACTGAGCATTGTAATATGTAACTTAAAAGGGAATAAGAGGGATAGAAATAAAAGAGAGATTATCATTCGATGTCTGGACTTGGACTCATTGTTTATTTAATGTCGACATCCGCTCTGACGTTGTGAAAATTTAAGAGCCAATGCACGTGCGATTAACGTTATTATAGAAATCCTACACGTAATTACCTTTGGCTTTTAAGAAATTACAATTTAGGAGTAGCTGAATTCTGATTTGCCATTGGTCGGAAGTGACTAGCACACTTCGCTACGAGTACACTTCGATTTTGCATGGATGAAAGTGCATTACTCAAAGCTCGTTTTTATTATTCATACGAGGCGCGGCTGAATCAATTTCCGTTCCATATTATGAGAAAAAATACTCGATGGAATTACAGATACTCTAATTGGTTAATTTAAATCGATGATAATATAAATTGTCAATGAAATACTTTGATTTCAAAGCAGCGTGTCATAGGATCTTTCAAAGTAAAAAGAAGTCCTTATGTTATCTCACTACATTCTTTTATTCATTAACGAGTTTACTTTCGGGCTTAAGAATTCGTTTACTTTGACTTGTTGATTTTTCAAAATTTAGGGTGCATAAGCAGTATAATAATAAGCAAAGCGCTTGATGTAAATATTGAATGCAAACGCTATTGAAGGCAAATGCCGTTGGTTAATTACAGTCAGCATACATAGAGAGAAAATTGGCCAATAAGCTCGAAGAAAATACTATACCCTTATACCGAAAACGATACCCTTCATAATCTTGTTCGTCTCTCCTCCTTTCTGTTGTCTTGCTCCTTCTTGTGAATGAAATCCCTCACCCTTGTAATCTCACCACTACTTCTTATAAACTTGTCAAATGATTTATCGAAGTTTCGGAACTATTTTCGCCCCTCCCCTTGGACTTACACTTTGCACAGCCAACTTTTCATTATCAATACCACTATCAAAATCATGTATATGTGAAATTAAAAGAAACTCTGATAAGTGAACAGAACTTGAATACTCAAAGTCTCTGACAAACCTAAGTAGATTCGATTTGATTTTCGGTGACATTTCTAGCAAAAGGCTTCATACGCTCACCGCATAGATATCAATAATCCTGAGATCTGATAATTAATTAGACAATATTAGCCGACAATCTACAATCGTAAAGAGCCGAGGATGTAGCATTGAGACCCTTGGCGCGTGTAACCGTCAAAGTCAGTCCGAGACTAGAAGCTCGTCCTCTTCGTGATTATCTAGACTATCCGCCACTACACCACTAGACTCGCTCGATTAAAAAGAAGTGATTAAAGAACCGATGCGACTCGCCCCGCGGGATACACGAGAGTGCGGATGGTGCGGGTGGCTGACCGCGCTTATAACTCGGGTAGCCCCGCGGGGCAGTTTTCGGTCGTCGTCCTCGTGCCGACAATTACGAGGGTCCGATTACGTGAGACGAAATTAGGAAAAGGTTCCCGCCCCCGGCGTTGGTCTCGGCGATGGCCGAGAGCTCGACCGCTTACTGTCCCTTAGCCCTTGGTGTAATACGTGTTATGTTGATCCGGCGCAGCGATAACATCGACGTTACGAACCTGCGAATTTTGATTTTCATTCTGCTACTTTTGGGCGCTCCTTTGGCCGACGCTAATTTATATTTACAAATGCGCAATTATTACTCACGTAAGCGACGTTCGTATCGAAATATTAAGGATGTATGAGCGAGAGCTGGAATTCGAGAACGAAATGCTGAATTTTGCCAAATGACAAGTAATATCTACACGTGTCGAAGAATTTCAGGGTAAAACTGGAAAAGCCTTGGTAACCATTTGACCTCCGCTTGATATCACTATGATTGTTTTAATGTAAATACATATTCCCAATGGATAATAAAATTTACAGCTTTTATTTTAAAATGTTTAGAAAATTACTATTTGTTGATGAGATGATTAATTAATTGAGTATTCCTTCATAGCCCATTATTTTACGATAAAAGCAAACAAATACAAAGAAAGAATAAACAAAAATGTACTTGATGTTCAATTTAATTGATTCCATAAATTTAATTGACTCCATAATATAAATTATCAAATAATCTTACTTGGAGTTTGGTCATTTTGCGTATTTATACGCTTCGTAAGCATCGCTCGATGACTTTCGAAACTAAGATGAATTACGAATGTAATCGAACAATTTACTCGTTGTCTGAGTATCATCCACCGTGGAATAAAATCTTCATTTCATGAGCATCGATAAATCGCGAAGGAACAATGCATAAAAACGCTGGCTTAGCCAGTAGGGCACTTGGAGACGTCCTTACGCTTCCTTGGCGACCCGAGCGATTAAGATTCATCGTCGCGGGGATGCGAGGCGCTGGCATCTCGCGTTCGCTCCATAAACTTTGATGTACAGACAGGGGGGAGCATTCGCGTCCCCGCGAGCATCACAAACAAAAGGTCGGGCAAAGGAGATGTTACGGAAGGCTATTGTTGTCAGGGGTGCGCGGAGGCGTAGTGGGAGTCTCGCGTGTATTATGACGGATGCCTGGCAGTTGAGGAGTGGCGGGCCCTTTTATCGTCCTTGGCGAGTTCGGCCTCGACGAAAGCCCTTGTCACGCGGTATATCGAGCCCTCGTTATCGCTGCGCCTGATTCTTGGAATTGCTGAGAAAGACCGTTAAGGCCTTTTGTCGTATGGCTTCGTAGTTGAGGTCTAAGGATTATCCAATACCGAGCCCTTACGGCAAAATTGAAATACGTATGATTGCCCGAAATGTCTATTCAAGCTTTTTCACGTAAGAGACGATTGGTTCATTTTACCTCAATACACCTTATTATGTGAAAATAAAAATAAAATAAAAAAAATTTATTTTTAGATAGTTTCAATATTTTGCATTTCGACAATTTTAATGACAATTTCAAGCAAATCGATTATACTTGAACATATTATTATTATTATGCAAACTATAAATATTATTATTGAATTTATCATTTATTGATAATGTCAATGAAAACAAACACAGAATTTTAGGAAATAAAATCATTGAAGAATAATTAGAATTAAATGTTGAATAAAAAATCTTTATATTGTAATAATCAATAATAAATAAATATAAAAATATATTTACAAATGATGTATTTGTAAATGATGCCAAACTTTAATATAACTTTATTTTATAAACATATGTTAACGTGCGAGCGCGCACGTGTGTGTTTTTCCGTGCTTTCCTTCAGCACATATTAATATCTATAATTTCAATAAGTCACAATGAAAACTTTTATTTTTGTTCATAAAGTTTATTCGTTTTGATGTTTGTGATTTTGTGATTGGGATCTTATCAATATTGTTATTGCTAAATTTTAAAGATCAGAATAAGATTTAAATTTAATTAATATTTAAATTATAGTCAAATATAAGAGATATAAGCAAATATATTTTAATGGAAATCCTTTTCAATTATATATTAGCTGATCGTATATAAAAATTTTCTCAAGTAGGTTTTTAGTTATTCGTAGTTACAAAATTTATGCAACAGCCTATACTTCGTTTTAAAGTATTTACCATAAATGCAAAATAATTTCCGTCGAGAGTACAAATCGTATTCCCATTAGGATACGAGAAATGTGAAAGAAAAAGGTAAAAGCTGAATCTCATCTATTTTAATATAATCCAATTAAAAATTAAAAATTATTTTTTATGTGCGTCTATATATGTCAGCGAGTATGTTTATGCGCGTGTACGCGTGCGTATGTGAGAAAGACGTAGGGAGAGGGAGAAGAAATTAATTTATGATCAGAATCAATAAAGGTAAAAAAAAACCGAGAATACGACAGTAATGTCGAATTGTTATCGGTAAGTAGCGAATCTTAGATATATATTATAATTTGGGATATAACTAAAAAATAGAATAGCAAATGAATTTATCTTTTAAAATGTTTTTATAAATCAAAATTATCAACTGTAATGTGTTAAATTTGCATTTGATTCCAAGCAAATTGCTGAAAAGTTTATTTTGTCACTGATCAATAATACAAGTGACAGTGTAAAATGATAAAAAAGGTTATCAAAACGACATTAATATAATATCTTCACGAAATTCTTTCATATTGTATCAATATAAAATTCCAATCAATAACTTGACAAGAACAAAGCGACAATTCCTCCGTCGACGAAAAATTCCGTTCAATTCACGAATCCGTATTTGCAAGTGAGTGCTATCGCTCTTGACAATTTGCGATCAACTTTTTTTTTTTTTGTGACTTTTAAACATATTTGAAAGGCGAATTACTCCTGAAGGTGCATGTATTCTCAAACATAGATGATCATTATTTTAATAATATTTCTTTTATATTATTAGACATCTATAATAGTTTTCCCATTTTAACGATAACGATTTAATTAATTTAATTATATGTTAAAATATTGCTTTAAAAAATTCGTATCTTCTTAGTTGTCGATAATTATTACTATCACGTTTTCTTGTAAATCTTATATATTTATTTGAAAAGTCTTTTCATAAGTTTCCTTTAATGCACGCATACTCATATACTCATTCTACAACGTGTAAGGATAAATTATTAATATTCCATTTGTAAAAAATAAAAAAAAAAAAAAAAAAGAAAAAGAAAAAAAAAAATGAAATAGTAGAGGTCATTACGCACAGGGTACTAAAGTATCTGGTATTATCTCTTTATGGCCTCACCAGATAGAGCCAATTCAACTGAATTTGTATCAATTAAGAATTGAATGTAGATTATACAATTAGCGTTATTGTAAAACGGATGGCCGCTCATTGAAATCCATAATGATGAATTGGACGTTGCCGGGACAATGGATCACATATACATTAAGCGAGAAAGTGAGGTTATGGATGGAAAAAAAAAAAAAAAAATAAAAAAATAAAAAAAAATAAAAAAAAGAAATAAATAAATAAATAAAGCGACCAGAAGAGATACTGATAATAAAAAATCGCAGGGCGCGATATAATTCAAACAAATGCCTGCAGCAAGGCCAGCGATATATCTGCCAGGGGTTTATCCGCGAGCGGTCATTCATACATGGCCGAGCGGTCGGAGGGCGAAAGCAAAAAATGATGCTCTAACAGCTCGAGCCATCCGTAATAGTTAGGTGGCAGTCCAAGATTTGTCGCTTCCATTTAAGTCCGGACGATGAGAATTTTGCTGGCGGAATGATTCTTGATTTGAAAATGGATTTAGTCGTAGCACGGTCCATTTTGCGCCAGAAGCTCTGCTTCTTTCGTCTCGCCCCACGCCGACGCCCCTCTTAGCAGAGCCGCAGCTCGGAATAAAGAGATGGGGTGACTTTATTACCTCGCGGTAAGAGGAAGATGATCATTCATCAGGGATAAGGACTTTTCCTTCCATTTTGTTCAAGCGAATTAAGAGATATTCTTCTCATAACGTTTCGATTGAAGTCGTAGGCGGGCAATTGCAGCGTAAATAGAGAATCAAACGTAAGATCTGTATTACAGCACATTTCGACAGATCTACTTTTGTATCTTCCTACGGCACTTAATACTACTGAAGAATATGCGAATTTTGTAAATTACAATAAGTTGAATTTGGTGATGTTTCTCACGAGGAAATGAAAAAAAAAGATAAAAAGCAAAGAAAAACGAATGAAAAAAAAAAAAAAAAAATCAGAAAGTGAACAGCCAATAGAGTAAATTTTTTCCTATATTTTATAAACATTTATATCATATATCATATCTGAAATGTAATGTATCATATATTTATTTATCAATTTTTATAAAAATTTCTTATTTACTTGAGTATTATATCTTATAATGCGTATTATTTATTATAATATATTATGTCATAATCGGTCTAATTCTTAGCTATAATAAATAATCTAATTGAAATTAAAATTAAAATAACATTATCAAAACGTAATATCTGTGAATAGTTAAGATGCATATTGTTATTATAATACAATGTAACAAAACACTACTATCGAAAATACTAAATCTTTAAATCGATAAAATTCGATATCACTCCAACAGATTGATTAAAATGTTATTAGCTTAATGTTATAGATACTGTTGCAGTAAAAAATTGATTTATTTGAATTAAACGATGTACTTTTAACTGTAAAATGTTAAAATGTTAAATTTATATTATAGTAAAAGTTCTAAAGTATTTCATAATATTATGCAAATATGATATTCCCAATACCAATGAACTTAAAAACATTGTTTTACGATATAATTAGTGCTTAGAGACTATTTTATTCGCTCTGTTTTTTATAAAATTTTTAAATACTTTCAACTCGTATTACGGAAACTGAAGCATTTACTAAAATTTTATTTATTCGAATTTTTTTATTATTATCAATTTTACATTATTCTCAATTAACATAAAAATTTAATACGCATATTTTAATGAAAAAAAAAAAAATGGTTTTAATTCATACTTGACTTAGTCAAATAAAACGTACTATCATACCAGCTTCTACGAATCTTTATGTCAATATATTTCATAAAATTTTTTGGAATTTTTAATTTAGAATAATCAAAAGATCACTTAACTTGTGTCAAAGAAGATCCATATGTATTTATAAGCAGCATGTTATTTACTAAATACTCGATCAGTTTCATAGATCGAAATGTCCATTTCAATTACATAGACAACAAATATATTCTATAGTATTTACAAATTTAAATGTATAAAAACCGTTCGATTTTCCGAATATTCATTATAAGCAATGGATTAATATAATCAATAATTGATATATTTAAAAAATATATCAATACGTCGTACGTTCCATTATGCATTTTATTTCATATAATTTCGATCACAGGTTGTTTTTAAAAAAAAAAAAAAAAAAAAAAAAAAAAAGAAATAAAAAGAAATAAACAAATAAAGTTCTCAAATATTTTCTACAACCAATTATTTGCAAAAATATAAATTCCAGACTTATACGTCATTGAATAGCTTTATAAATCCTATACTCGGTGCTTGGCAACGAATTCATCATGCTTCAAAAATATATAAACGAAGAGCGTAAAAGCCTCTCTTAATGAATGAGCATTGATTTTCAAATTCTCACGAAAGAAAGTGTACAATGGTTGAGAGTCTCTCATTACCGGCCGAATGATCGAGCAACTTATATATACTTAATATCAACATATCAATGCGATTTGCACATAGATAATGCGATTAAGGCAGAAAAATAAGTGGGAGAAGGTGAGGCGAAGTATATATAGAAGCCCATCAGGTCATCCCCAAGGGTGTGATCAGCACTAACTAAACTTGTAAATCTTCCCCCTACTCCATGCACTGTATTCATCGTCGAGGCCATAAGCTTTCCCAACTGACCGGAACGCATTCGTTTGTCTTACGCGCATTATCAAGAGAGGTTTTTGAAATGTGAATTACCGAATTCCAAAGATATTACAGCATATATCTTACTTCTCACAATAAATGATCATGTAATTTTTGTATATTAAAATTTTCGATTTTATTGTATTCTCAAACATTCGACTTTTGTATCATGTATTAGGTTAAAACTTTTTAGAATTATTTGTATAATTTAATCCAACATATATAATACAATCAATAATGAAATATCTACTAGATAATATAATAATTCCGTGTATTTGGGCTCATATTTATACTAATCTTAGAAATAAAAATAGATGTCACACTAATATATATATATATATATATATATATATATATATATATATATAAATTGAATAAATATTTATAAAATTATTTTTTAATCTGACATTACTTTTTACATATATTAAGGGTACAAGCTTAAATTTTATTACACTGCAAAAATTTAAATTCTAATTTTTAATATAATTTAAATTTTATTCATATTATAAATATTAGTAAGTAATTGTTCAATTAATTATGGTCTGTCTTTCTCTTCGTCGATAAGAATTCTAAATAAATGATGATTATTAGGTAAGTATCAGAACTCTTTATCGTTAATGTAAATTAAGTTATAACGGTATAAATAGATAGTTTTTAGTAGAAATTAAGTTTATCTGTAATTACTTAATAATAATAATGTAAGTACTTGATAAATCAATTACATGAAACTTATCAATAATCCTTTCTTATTAATTATATTAGAAAAACACACACGCACGCACGCACGCACGCACACGCACACGCGCGCACGCACACACACATATATATTAAAATATATGTATAATTATAAAATTATTCAAATTATACAAATAATGAGGACAGATGGAGAAATTCAATGTTTTACAAATCAAGTATTACAAGATAATAAATAAAAATATCTAAAACTATTGAGTGAAGATAGGAAATGATGTATAACGAAAGCTATATAATCGTAAATAATTTAGCGATATAGGTTTTAATTTTATTTTGCTTTTACTTTACGATAGAAATGTTTACGATAGAAAAGGGGGAATACAAATGACTAAATTTATAGGTTATAATCACATTTGAATTTTTCGATTTCCTGAAATATTGCCAATTAGCGCGTCTAAGACATTGCAGGAAGTTGGTATCAATATATCTATTTTATTTAAATTTCATTGCTACATTAGATTTGTTGCAAACATAATTTCGAACTACAACATTGACGAAATTTTGCAAAGCAAAGTTAACATATTATGTTAAGACAATGTTGTGACAATATGTAATGAAGACAACGATTATTTATACATCGATCAAATGATGATCTCAATCATGTGCCTTAACTTGCATGATCCATTAGAGTACCTTGAAATTGCCATACAATGAAGCGTGACTCGAGCGAATATGAAGCGCGATAGGAAAGTCTGAAATATTTTTCTCTATTCCTTCTCAATCCAGTCATGGCTCGCCAACTTTCGGAAATCGGATTTTTCGCGCAATCTCCGGGCGTCTCGTCAGGAGCGGCGTCGTGGTGACCGTCAGGGTGGGAGAGAACGAGACGAGACTCGTATCGGTCCGCGGGTCCTCCAAAACCGCGCATCGATGACGGTGGCAGAGGTGGCGGTGGTGGTGGTGGTGATGGCGGCGGCGGCGGCGGCGGCGGCGGCGGCGGCGACGGCGGTAGCGGTGGCGGTGGCGGCAGCGGCATAACATAATGGGAAAATTTGCGTAAACGGCGCGGTCATTAAACGCCCTCCCGCTTGTGCACGAATGTGTGACGGTGTATACGGGAGGGTTAAAAGGGTTGTGCGAGAGGGTGCTGGGACACGCCGAGGACCATAACTCGCGGTAATACCAACCTAAACGTGTCTCCATGATTATAACGCTGCCAATTAGTCAAGCGGGTTTAGGCTGGCAGTACTGTAGCCTCGGGTCACGAGAGTACGAAAGACAGGTAGATTCGACTATATAGAACATCCAACTAAGTGAGGAAGACAGGAAAAGAGAGAGAGAGAGAGAGAGTGATAGAGAGGGTAAGATAGGACAGATGGAAAAGATGCTTAGTTTAATATGCTGATTCGATTGCAATTTCGTATAGCGATTGTAGATCCAATATACTAAGCCCATTTATTCTGACATCGATTTATTTATCATTTGCAAATAAAATTCAATTGAATATTGTTCAGCATAACTATTTGAGACGAATGTACTTCTAAACTATCGTGTCATTTATAATTATATTATAATTTTATTCAGTTAGAAAGATTGATAAATTCATATAATGGATCAATAGTACGCAAATAAGATTATATTAGCATAATTATATAAATTACATATTATTTAATTTTGAAAGAAAAGTATAAATAAGTATAAATACACATACGCTTTAACCAAAATATTGATATTTTTTAAAATATTAAATAAACATTTAAAATCATATTGTTTAATCTTAAGCTAAATATATAATATTAGAATGGAAATTATATGTTTTATTAATATAATTTAAAATTTTTTATAAACAGATTTATTACTGATTATTTTAATTACTACATTGGTAAATGACAATATATTGTCAGGTAACGTCTTTATTGTAAATTGCCTACCTGTGCAATTAATATCTGTCTAATATTTCATAGAAATGTCTATAGATTAGCAGAATCGATTGTACATTCTTTAATAGAATTATTATTTTATAAAATACATGAAAAAGATATGTGAACATTAAATTCCGAAAATTATTCACAATTATCGAATAATTTGTTTTTACAATTATGAGAAATAATACTCATATTCACGTATACGCGCGCACACGAAAACACACACGAACACACACGAACACACACGAACACACACGAACATACACACGAAAACACAAACCCATATACGCATACTTACGTTGGACAATAGACTGTACATAAACGCAATCGAGTAAAATTGCACGATCGCACACGCATAGGCAAAGGTACGCGCTATTTTATTCTTGTTTCTTCTTATATATTTAATAATTTATGCGAATAACGTAATTAAAATTAAATTAAGATTACTTTTACGAGATCTCTTAAAAGCACGTGCAAAAAGAAACTTTTTTACTTGTCAACTATCTGAATTATGAAAGCTACTTGTAAAGACATTATCTACTTTCCAAAACAAGAAAATTTTATTAGATTTAAAAAATAATGTATATCAAAAAGGCATGAGACCCATGGGAGAGAATATAAGGATGAGTTTCAAGCGTAGGAACTTTCGTAATTATTCAGGTTTCTATTGCGCGACGCAGTTTGTTATGTCGTGGCAACATGTGTTTGTAACCGTTGAAAAATTTTGGAATTAATGCAACCCTATTAATTATGTTTACGAGTCCAAATTGTCTCGACTTTCCGGGATTTATGCAAATGATATAATTCGCATCTGGTAATACGCCGTGACCACACACGTCTGACTACGTGCACACTTTTATCACTGCAACTGACATTTATCCAGTTCAAGGTTGACCGCTCACCTTGAACAAATATTTCCCAATTTTTGTGCTTTTCTTCCAGTATAATTTTATAGTATAATGGAATTCAATATTCGATGTCATTGTGTTCATTTTATTCTAAATGTCATATGCTGTCATACAGAGTCATAAAATTCGTAAATTTTTATTTGTTATTATTTACTAATTACCGATAATTGATTTTTTTTTTTTTTTTTAATTTGAAATGACATTCTTTAAATAAAATAGATTTATGGCTCTTATTAAAAGTTTGAAATTTCTTTTAAATGAGTAAGGAAAAGAATTTTTACTAGTTGAAGGTATTACATAATAATTTTTATTAAATTTATTCAAATAATTCCTAGTATCTCAATATTATAAAATTTTATGATTATTAATAATAGCCCCTGGAAACTCATTGATTATAAAGTAAGTAAAATATCGATTTGATATAATAGTTTAGGACGTGTTTTGATAATGAAATTTGAAAAAGAAGTCCGTTACATACATTTCTTAACAGAATTAAATATAACAAAAACAAATGTGTGCGATGTCATTGTACATTATATCGAAAATATTTTAACGCAGTTACTTCACTAATTACTGCTTATATTCAAAGAAAGACAATTTAAATCGAGTTTTCAAGCTTTCAGTCTAAAATTCCAGCAATTGATGATTAAATAGAAAATATAGAAAATTGTATTAATGTCTTGAATTCATTTTTATTGAATTATTATTAAGCACGATTGGTTCACGGTCATCAGTTTCATCTGATTAATGATTAACTTTAAACCTCATTTTCACTTGGAAATTTTTAATTCATTGGATAGAACATAAAATCAAAAAAAAAAAAAAAAAAAAAAAAAAAAAAAAGACAATGCAAGTCAAAGCCTACAGGCTTTTCCCGTATGCTTTCTTCTGTTCTTTTTCTTCTGTATTAGAACGATATTTATCACTTTACTTAATTCTTTACTTTTATTACTACGGTTGTCAAAAATCTCACTATTTTATCATTATACTTCAGTATTCCCAACTTCTCGAATTTTCATAATTTTCCGTATTTGCTCTGACGTTTTCAACGAAATTATCGCACATTTGCAGTATTTCTTGTAAATTCATAATAAAAATCTATTTTTCAAATAGTCTGATTTTATAGTTAATTTAACAATAGAGTATATGGTGATTAACATTCACCAAATAAATTAATTTATAAGAATGAGAATATTATTAAGAACGTTTTAATGAAGTATCACATAATTAATGAATATTAATTAAGTATATTATGGAAAGAATACATTTATCATTACTTGATTTCATATTAAATTAACGAGGTAATTTACCTGTACTTCATCACAAATCCCATATATAAGTATTGGTTCATTATTTATAAATATTATTGATTAACTATTACATAAAAATAGGAAGAAGTCGAAAAAATAAATTTTAAATCCGTAGAAATTTCTCAATATAATTCTTATAAATTATTAAATTAATCATAATTATTTTATCGGGTATTAGATTATTAACAGAATCATTAAGAGCTTGACATTTAAAAAAAGGGAAAATAACATTTTTTCTTTTTTTTAAACGTATAAGCGATGTATTATTTGAGTATGTTTGAGTTGAAGTATGTTGAGTATGTTGAGTTCAATGTTTGAGAATAAGTTGGGATATTTGAAAATTAATCTTGGCATAATACATAAATTTCGTATTAACATTCTAGTATGTAAATGAAATGTGGTAATACGGCTTATATTAATATAGAGCGTACGTATTCATTATTCAATATAAATTATGCAACTCATAGTTATTACCTGTAAAGTAGATTCTACATTTTTAAGTAATAGGCTTAATATTTATTCCCAGGTACTTAATATAATACTTAAAATACAAATAGTAAAATTTTGAAAACTAATGAATGTCAAATGATCTGAATAAATAATTCACGTAACAAAATTATTCACGAATAATTTATTTTAATTATAAGCTTGTTAAATAGTGATAAATTAATATATATTCCGCAGATATTTAAATTGATAAATAATTGTGAAATAATGGAGATTTCAAATTTCGTAAAAGTTAACAAGATATAATGTTTTTCAACTAATGAAGAATAAATAATTTTCTTTCTCTATCGTACGACTAACTATGTAGACAACAATTGGTTAGTAAATTAAAGGGCCGATCTTTTTAAATGATCTCATCTAGCAAATTTATCATTGAGCGCAGTGATAAATTGCATTGAGTGCAAGAATATATATTCTTATCATGCGGGACACAACTAACCTAAAAGCAGCGAAGGCGCGAGCTCGATGTAAATCAAAATGTTCTGTGCACTGATTCGAGTCAACTACCAACACGCGCTCACACGCCTCACACGCGCATTTAACGCGCAGTCAAAATGCCGACTGTTCCCGCGAGAGATTGTAAAGTATAGCGAGGCTCGTCCCGACGATTGCCCTCTCGTTGTTGTATGTGACGGTAAACGCGCGATACCCAGCCGCTTTATTAATCCCCCCTCCCCTCGGTAATAAATCAGAGGGTTTGCACATTAGTTTTGGGTAGGTGGCCGCGCGGACTTTTGTTGATACTGGACTTTAAGAGTGGAAGAGAAGGCAACGATTAAACAAAAATTTCGTCGACAAGTCGTTATGAATTGAAATAATTATCGAGTACTTGCCATATGATTGTTATTATGCGAAGGATGGTGAAACATCACGGGATAAAACTTGCACACAAATTTTCGGATAAATAGTTTGAAAATTAATTTAAGAGTTATTATTGTAATTGTAATGTGAGAGTCGCCATTAGGCTGAGTTAACGCTCCTTTTAAAAAACATTTTAAAATTCAAACACTTATCAGATATTAATACCTATAAGGAATTTTTGACCAATTATTATTTAATATCACGTGGAAGAAATTTACATTGACCAAGGTGGCTGAATTCTTAAAAATAAGTGGGTATTTACTTTTATGCTTTTTCAACTTATTTGCTTAAAATAACATAATTTCGATACAATAGTTTACAATATTTGTATTTATCGTTTTGATTTAGTATTCTTCAAAAGCCATTTCATACTTCCAAATTATTATCAAACAATTTGAATTATTACGATTGCTTAGCCAGTCTTATACACTACAGTATTTGTTAGAGCATTTACAAATATCTTGACATTATACAAAACATTTTATGAATTATTGTGTGTAGAATGACAATGTGAAAAAAATAATGATATTTAGTATATTATTGATGAATAAGAAAATAAGAAGGTATATTTGATGAAAAAAATTTGCTTTTTAATCGATTGTTAGCGTTTAAAAATATAATTATAAAATATTTTTTATATTAAATTTTAACTCCATTATTTTAACGAAATAAGTAAAATGATAATCTAATTCTTTAAAACATTTAATCAATCACTTTTTGTTGATAGGTTTTAGTAAACTTGAATTACGTACTCCTTACTAATAATACGAAATTCTTAATAATTTGAAAAAATGCCTGAGCGTCTGCTTTAACATATATTAATTAAAATACAAAGCCATATATATATATATATATATATATATATATATATATATATATATAAATGTATATATTGTTTATTATATTATTATGCTTACAATTATAACATTTATAATAAATGTACTATATATAGTAAATTCCGAACTTTATATATATGATTAAAGGAATGAATATGATTAAAGAAAATAGATAAACTTCTAATAACATAGTCTGTGACATGCGATATCAACATTAATATTGTCTTTCAGTCTTTATTCAAATACCGAAATATTTATCAGTAAATGATAAGATTTAGCAAAATTACTATAAAGCACAATTTATTTATTATTACAATAATTATAGCAATTTACTGCACATTAATCGTAAACGCAAACGTTTACGGAGAGAGAGAGAGAGAGAGAGAGAGAGAGAGAGAGAGAGAGAGAGAGAGAGAAAAGGAGAGAGAAAGGGATAGAAGGAAGAGAAACATAGAAAATTATCCACAGTATTGAAGTTGATTGGTAGCAGAAGAGGGAATCAGATATAAATTTGTGGCCGATCATGGTTCGCAACCATTGACCGCGTTTGTTATCCGGTATCAGTCCACCGCCCCCTTCCCTTTAACACCACCGGACGAGCTGATGGAACCAATACGTTTGCCAGGGTTTATCGGTTCGATCTGTAGCCGCTGCTGATTTTAAACGCGTGACAGGACGAAAATTTTCGAATGCGGTGAAAATATTTTTCGTCCATCGCATCCTTACACGACCATACAACCTATTATTATCATTCACATTGTTTTATGACTTTCGATATTTTCGCAGTAATAAGCCGATAATTTGTTTTTAAATTCAGTTACAACGTTTGATACAGTACGAGGCAGTTATAAATGGCACTTTAATAATATATTTTTCAAACTATTAATTTTAAAATGTACAATAAATAACCTTTTGAATGAAATAATAGATTTTTACGTCCTATCAACTTGTTTACAATTTTTTTTTTTTTTTTTTTTTTTTTTTTTATAACAAATGCGTAAGTGTATATACGATTATATTTTTCATGCAAGACTAGGCATACGTAATGTCAATTTTTAGCTAAACATTAACTTCAATTGTATTTTCACTCTATATATTTACGTTGAATTTCTTTTTTTTTTTTTTTTGTTTTTTTTTTTTGTTATTTTTTTTCCATAACAAAAATAAAGCAACGAATAAAGATATTTAGATTTAAGAAGTAAAAGATTTTGTGAATATTATTGTCTAATCCAACAAATCCTAAGAGGAATAATAGAGTTTAAATTAATCGAATTAGAGCTTCGTATTACAACACCAATCGTACACATAACATTAATTTTTATTTTTTTAAATTCTCTAATACAATTAAATTGTATTAAATAGTATTTAAAAAAAAGAAATCTATCGCTTCGTTGAAGCTTAAATCGATATTCATTAGTATTTGCCTATCATATTACGACAAATTGAAGCTTTAGACTGTATGTAAAAAGTCCTTAAAAATTTATAAACATCGTAATGTCATAAATAATATATATTACTTATTTGATCGAAGCTGAAGTGTCAGCAACGACTACGGTAGCTCGAGCCTAGCCTATACATCAGCAATTTGGCAGCCGTGGAGGTAAATGTTAAAAAAAAAAAAAAATAAAAAAAAGAAAAAACCCGAATGAAAGAAAGAAAAAACAATAAAACATGCAGTTCTGATTATTTCAGCTTTGCGCTCGGAAATTCTTAATCGGCAGAGGCGAAGCGTTGAATTGGAAAACTGGAGAGCTCGTGTCCGAGGCAGATTCAAAAATTGGAAGCGCTCGAACGAGAACAAAGCTGGAGATGGACGTAGGCGTCCATAGCCTCCCGCCTGCAATCAATCTCTTCTTAACCTTTCCGGCCACTAGCGTAGATTCTCTAATCGTCGGCTACTCCCGCCGCTCATCCATCCGCGTGTCCCATTCCAGGGACTGGCATCGACGATACGTCAGAGGAGTCGGAGGAGTGGGAGCGGCAACTCGCATGGAAATAGGATGCCGGCGCTGTGTTGGTTAACGATACAGATCGAGTCAGCGATCGGGGGTGGCGAGGTCGGGGGATTGAGCCACTGTCGACTGATCGTTAAACTGCGCCTTTGCCACTGCGTGGGAGTGCGGGGCTGCATATCGACATTCTGGCATCGATTATATGCTCAATTAATTCGCGACTGTGCACACTTGCCCCTCCTCCGCGTCCCATACACTCAACCTATCGCCATTGTCCAGCTACAAACTCTCCCCTCCATGCTGTAGTATCTCACTCGCTCCTCTCCTCGCCCCATCCGTCCATCGCAATCCCCCTTTGCTAACCGCCGAGCCCCCACCTCCTCCTCAAAAAAAAACACGCGTCCATTGCACCACATATGCTCTTGGACTCTGGCGCTTTCGATTTTCCTATTCGTGAATCGAGACGAGATCGATGATTCTCTTCTTTGCAGGCGCTGCGTGCATGGAAGCGAACCGCTGCTCTTCTCCATCCCCTCTCCCTCTCTCTCCCTCCCCCCGTTTGTTTTTTTTGTTTTTTTTTTTTTTTTTGATTTTTATAGAGACGGGAGGGAGCTTTTTAAATTGGCGCGCTTTTTAACTAAAATAGCTGACACAATCGTTGCCGCAGATGTTTGCATACTCGCGTTCTTTCGAATTTCACTTCACTCTCTACTGGCCGTTTCCCATTTGAATAATCGCATGCTTTTAATTCGCCTATTTTTCGACCGTCATAGCGCTTTTGACGCTTTGATTAATTGAATTACGTATTTATTTTTATAGCTCCTTAGAATGCAGTGCCAATTGAAAATATCATTTAGGGGAGCCCCTATCTTTCTTCTTTCATTTTTATGCGTAAAATCTCTTGTTCGGTATTTCGTATTTAAAATGCCGGCATTTTGCTTAGCGACGAAATTTTCCATAATTTATTCACCACATAATTGCAACCAAGATTATTCCTTAATAACAAATGTATCGCTAAATGATAGCTTTTTACGTACTCGGGCTTATCGATGCTGAATCCGAGTGGGCTAGCAAGCGGCTTTGTCATTAAGAAAATTGAATTGTAAAATGTAATAATGTGGAGTCGACAATGTGAAAATCGAGTGAGATGAAACGAGCAGTCATGCAGAAGTAGAAGTCATGTAGCCTCGAGGAATGTATCAGTCTTGCGGAACAATGAGTCTTGAGTGTTGGCTGGAAAGTCCAATTGTAACATAAAATTACAGATTCCAGAATATAATCAATCCTCCAATACCAACGTACGCTCATAATTTATTATCGAGTACATTGAAAGCAGAGCAATAGATGTTAAGCTCGACTTTGTCACTCGTTTAATATGACTATTAAACGCGTAAGGCTAATCAAGTCGAGGATCTAGAAATGCGCGATCACCGAGCCGGACGAGGATTTAATAGAAATGAAAGTTGCACGTGAGCGGGCGAAGGCGGCGATGAGACGGTATCGCGGGATGAGGAGGGGGGGGGTGTTGGTGATAGCTGGCAATGTGACGCATCGTCGCTTATGAAAGAAAGGATTTTTAATTCGAAGGGTGACCAGTGACGGCGGTGGGGTTTGGTGCGTGCGGGGGAGGGGGCGTTGGTGGTCGTCGGCTGCGCGATAAAGGAGGGCCGGCGGGGCGGAGGTGGGGTGGGGGTGGGGTTGAGAGGTGGATAGGGGAGCAATTAGCGAGCCGTCAGCAACACAGTGGCTGACAGGGAGCGTACAATCGCGTGGGTGTATGCCTTCCTCAGCTGACGCTTGGTTCTCGGCTCGGAGCTGCCACGCGCGCCCACCTATGCCTGGCCTAATTACAATAGCGTATGATCACGCGCTCCGTTGATGTATAATTATGGGCGGCTATTCGTCACGTCGTGCATCATCGAGTTGACCAAAGGATCGACCGATGTACCCATAGGCATGGGCGAGTATTTCTTGAAGATGCAAAGAGGCTGATCGATTCGACAGTCCCGTAATCCATCGCTATACCTTTCAATTTTTATTCGGCCATCCGTCGCATGCGCGTCCTTTTCTTTTCTAATTATTAAATCCGGCGTCTATTGGGTTTGATGGGTAGATTGGTCATTGAGAATCCATTAAAAAGTGGAATTAGTGTAATGCGTGAATTGTACTCTCATTACAATTTAAATGCTGCGGATATTAAATTGAGCTACGACGATGAGGTTTGTCCGACTGTATTTATGGTCGCTCTTGAATAACGTTTTCTTAAAGCATAAATATATTTTGAAATTTTAAATCTTTGATGGAGTAAACGGGAGAGAGATAGCCTTCTTGATTTACTTTATCGTAAAATTCGTAGCTGAAAATAAAACATAATTTGATGGATATGCGTATAAAACTAACGAAGCGCGTGGTTTAAAAGTTTCCTCTAATCAGATTAATAAAATTTAATTCACCAGTTTTGACATGCCGATTAAATTTTTCAGACATGCCACGACATGACTAAATAAAATAATATCTAGAATTGCAACGTCGAGGGTAACGGTTTATTAAATGCTACATCATCCTCGGTTCTTGATTGATATGCACGTATGCGGAACATGTAGATTTAAGAAAATTATATTCTTCGCTATGATTTTATTTATTTGGCTAAATCAAATTTGCGAAAAAGTTCATTCTTTAATTTTGCTATTCATTTATAAATCAATATACCGTATATCACATATTAATATATTATCAATATTCCTTCTATACATTACGACATTTCGTGACTATCTATAACTCACAAATACAATTATAATTATTTTGATGTCTCGCAGACTGGAAGTTAGGCGCTATAAAAAAGTTACTTTATTCGGTTGACAATTAATATCTTCTTTGTCAATGGTATCGTTCATTGATTCTAATCGTCAAATTAAATTCACATTTTAACAATGATGCAGATTAATTTTACATTACGATGGTAAATACTCATCAATTGAAATTTCATTATATTCAATGGGTGGTAGCTTTCCACTTCATATAGAAATATAAAATTTGGTGGAAAAGTATTCTCGCTTAATTAATTCTCATAAATGTATTTGCCGAAAATATCTTATACAATTGCATTGTAAAATAATCTAATTTTAACACGAGTGACACTTACATGAATGTCTATTATTATTATTTAAAAAAGTGAAAAGATGATGTCACTGCATAAATAGTATATGAAAATTATAAATAGTAATTATCTGCATAATATAATTTCAATGTAATAATATATTATGTGTTATATAAAAGCTATTGATACTTGCTGGATAATTCAAAGTTGTAAGTAATTGTGTAAAAAAATTGTAATTACGCAATAGTTTGAAAAATATACTTTTTCGGAATGTTGGAATAGACAAAAGTTGTAAAAAAATATTGTGACTATCGAAATCAGAATTGTATGATTGGCGAAAAGGCGAGGGATGGAGTGGGGGATATGTCATAAAATTAGGAGTCTACGACTGCGTCAATCTTGATGCAATAACATAAATATGTTACCGTTGTATACGGTAACGTTGTGTAACTATGTTGTATAACAGCACTATGTTACCGTTTGAACCTCAATAAACCAGATAAAGCTCAGAAGTTCCATTGTAAATGAATTTCCGTTTGAATGAGTGGATGAAAGAAACAGTGAAAAATACGTAAGAGAAGCATCGCGCATGGATCCACTGGATATCGGCCACAATAGCAATGGCTTACTGGTATCATTCGTTTTAGCGCCTGGAGGGGAAATAGGGGGCTAATGAATGCAATTATAATTTTAATTTCGAAGGTATTTAATAAAGGACAGTGTACGTGTGTAAGAGCATGCATCGTTTCGTTGATATCCAGTTCCCCTCGTTCGCGTGGCTCGTTACACAGCCGCGCACGCTACCTCCGCTCTTCTCACTTCCTCTCAGCGTGGCTCGTTACACAGCCGCGCACGCTACCTCCGCTCTTCTCTCTTCCTCTCACTCCCTCTCCTCCTCCTCTCTCTCTCTCTCTCTCTCTCTCCCTCTCTCTACAACATGCGAACTAATTAGTAATTACGGGTTGACGCTCTCTCGAGCGTTTCGATTCCACTGCCGTTCGAATGGCCAGAGAGATATTGAAGCAAGGGGTTGCGCCGCGGCTTTTATCCAGCGAGATCCCGGACCCTTTTGTCTCTCCCTACGTCCCACGCTCCTTTCTTTGTTCAACAACTCGCTTGGTCTTCTTTCTCTCTCCCCCGTTTTGGTCGTGATACTAGTGTACCGCTTTATGCCCACTCGATCTGTGTTTCAGGAGTAGCGACGAGACCAAGTATACGAGGTGGTTTATTAATTTCTTGCGGAATTTTCAAAGCGATTGTTGTCATCTGCCTCGCGACAATGCTGACGCAGCTATTTAGCTTTTTAAGCTCTTCCCCCTCCACCCCCTCAACAATAGCAAGATTCTATTTGAATTTTTCATTATTTTATCATAAGCTCTGTAGACTCATACTTTTATTCATTTATAATAATAAAGAATCTGTCACTCGAAGATCAGTCTTCGGAATTTTTTTTCTATTATTCAGATGTTGAGTATTCAAAATGAGAATGTGAAGAATAATAATTCCCATAAGAAATTCATACCTCTAAATTATAATGATAATGGTTGTAATAATGACAATAATTTTAATAAATAATGATACTGATATATATATATATAAATTAATTTGAGTATATAATAGATTTATAAAAGATCTCTGGCTATTCATATTCATAAGATTATCAATAAAACTAAGGAATTTAGCATTCATAAGATAATTAAAAAATCTTAACCTAATATATGAATTATACATAATTACTTTGTTTTTAATCTAGAATTAAATTAAAATCTTAATTAAATTTAATATAAAATCTAAAAATTTTAATCTAAAGGCTTTATCAATGTGGTAAAATAACCCAACATAAGCTTAAAAAATTTTTAAATTGATTGATTTGTAATATAAATTGAAAATCATGAAATTAAAGAAATCGAATTGAACAATAATTGAAATTGAAGTGCTCTACCAACGTACACGTACTTTCATCGTCAAATTTTCAATTGTTTATGAAATAACGAGAATTAAAGTCAAAATATGAAAACATACCCTTAGAAATGTAAATATTGTTGATAATAAAAAATACGTTTCGAAGATGTACGAAAATGATAAACTGGCTTTTATTTAAAATTTTTTCCCGACTATACAACTTATTACAGGATTGATTAAAAAAAATTTATGGTAAAATGATAAGATAATAACAGCCATTTCTAATACATAGACAAAATATATATTTGAACCAATATTGTAGACGACATAATATCAGTGAAAATTAACGAGTCGAGCTGCATTTTTATCTAAAAAATACGAATTCAAATTATCTTGAAGCAGTTCGGCTATTATATTTCACGTCGTAATTTCATAGAGAAGCTCATATTAATGTTAAATGAAATTTCTCTAAAGGAAAGATAATTTTTCGGACACGATGAAGGAACGACGGCATAAACTTCCGCTGTAGACGCGCCGAACATCGCTGCACTTGAAGCAACTCAATTAACAAGGGCTCTTCATGGTCCTTCGACCCTTTATTTCGCCGTTATTTTTTTGTTATCTTTCGTTTCATTACCTGTCAGACGATTCAGCTGTTATGGCCGATTTGCGAGTGAAGTGCTTGTCAGGCTCGTGATTCGATTACCGGCCGCGGCTGTGTGCGTCGCTACGAAATTTGTCGGGATCAAATTTACAAAGGTTAGTGGGCTTTGAGGGGGTCGAGGCTTATTGATTTAGCGACTAACGCGGTATTCGCATGCTCGCCGTTATGATGCAGTTGCGGATATGCATCGCGCTCAGTTAGTGGTTGTCGCGCTCCCGGTGATGCTCGTATCACTGTATTAGAAATTGGGAGCGGAACTATGAATGATTAAAGTTTCGGTGACATTAATCCGTTGCGTTACGGTTGCAGGCTTTTGCTAATATTTTCAAGGGTTAGTGGAATTTGCAAGAACTTTCAACGAATAGATTTTATTCAAATATTGATATTGATATGATATAATTTGATATAATTGATATCGTGTATCGACTATAATATGTTAATGTATTTATCAATATTACTACAGATAAATTAGATATAGATAAGATTTTTCATAGAATTAATTAAAGAATCTTAAGATATCGATTGGATTAATAATTTTTAACTTTTATTAATTAATAACATAAATTTGTACTTCAGTACGGGATTAAGAAAAATATTGAACAAAATTAGCATGCGATCTGTACATCTGTACAGATATATCGAATTTTATTTATTTCATGGTTGCTATTTCATGGGATGAAGAAGTAAATTATTTATTAAAAAAAAAAGAAGAAAAATATTAACAGACGTTAACAGCAACAGACGGACATTTAATTATATGCAATGTATTATATGTAACATTTTCTTAGTATTTATGAAAAAGTTTAGCCGTTAGTATTTCATTTTCTCGCGATCTTCTATGCGATCGAAATAATGATTGATTGAAACGTCATTGCTGATTTATCATGATGGTTCTGCTAAATTAGCCGTCACTAGTAAAGCAGGAAAACCATTGCCGCAATTTTTTTCTGACAAAAATTGATTCTGTATTAAGGAGGAGAAAGTATGAAGTGCATTTTAAAGCTGATGAAGCTGATGAATTGAAGTCCAGAAGAAGACCGATCACGCGGTAAAGACAGTCTGGCCTCGATATTACGGAAAAGCGGATATTATTCAGGAATTAGTTTCAAAAAATCTCACTGGTGTACAAGTGTATGAATCTCGTTGACGTTTCGCCAACTCTCGTTCACCCAACGACTCATAAGTATCTACTCTCTCATAAGAAATCTATGTTCAACAGCACATAGAACCAGAAATTTCATGAATCAGATTTATTTTCCAGTCTAAATTTGTGTAAAATCTAATGCAGATTTATTTGTACGACGATTCTAAAGCGGTAAAGCATTTATTTAGGCTTCGTTATTACAATAATCGTTAATGGGGAATGACAATATATTTCAATATACTATAGATACCTTCCAATTATTACATTTTAATCCTTTTAAATGTTTAATTCTATTGATATTAAGTAGATACATCAGTTCCGCCAAATATTTAGTTAACTTTAAAGATCGAAGGTCCTCTCTCATTTAAAGTTTCTTCTCTCTTTACAATTAACAGTTATTTATTCATTATTCATTTATGCAATAATATAAGCAATAACACGTAGTGTAATGATTGTTGAATTTCGTATTTCTTTGAAATGACATTAAATTTATAACCCTCGTAATAATTATTTACATTTTTATTTCTCTTATTTTATTGTCATTTGCAATTAGAAATACAGTAAGAATATTACAAAAAATACATTAAATATTTGAAAATTATATTAATAGAGTTTTAGATGTAACATCAAGGAATTAAACAAAATATTTTGCTTAACAATTAAGTCATAATAACATTAATATAACATTTCTAATTATGTACTTATATATATATTTATAGAAAAAATAATAATAATGAATTAATTATTTTTACGAGATTTTTATACCGAAGCTATACAAAATAATAATTTTTTACTGAATCATGATTCGCGTACTTATAATTATAATTAATTTTCAAATAATTTTATAAATTACAATGCAGGTCTATAAATATTGATTATTATCAAATTCAGATTTGAAGATTTTCTGAGCATATAAAAGCTGTTCAATATAAAATTAAAATATTTTTTTCTAATTTTTACGATCCAATAAAGAAGTGCTTCTTCCTAAATATGCTGTCACGTGTTATATATTTATTATATAACATTTATGAAACAAACATTACGAAACAGAACAAATACGAAAGGTACAATTATTTTATTGTAGTCATTGAAAATATTTTTAACGTAAATAAGTATGGTAATGTTGTAGAGTTTTAAAATTACTTAAGCAATCCTTATTTTATTATAACATCAATCTTCTCATTAATTAATAAAGAGAATATGTTCTAGATTTTTTTTTATAACATAATATTACAATTACTTAAAAAAATATAAGTTTGGTTTATACTGCAATATAATGTATAGAAAGAATACTTGTATTTGCAGTATGTAAGAAATGTATATACAATTAATATTAATTATTATAATATTCAATATTAAGAGTTCTATTTAAAAATATATAAAGTAAGATTTATATAATTAAAAATATTATTTTCCTTGAATTAATGGTACTTGATTTAACGACTTGTAATACATCAAATTCAGGAGAAAATTGAACATTATTTCATTTGCAAAATTTTTCTGTTTCATTGTGTAATACTCTCGTTGATTATCGCAGCCAAATAAAATTGCATCTGATAAGTGCTTAAGCAACGAGAATCGCTAATCAGAATAATCTGATATTCGATGAGACTATTGAGTTCAACGAAATTGAGTTGAAGTATTCATCAATTTTGATGATAGTGGTTTATTATTCGCATTACAAGTGTTATAGCTTTTTAGAAGATTTATCCGTAATATCGATTTTTCATTTTATGAACTATTCAATATATTATGAAACTTTTATGTGGAAGAAGTAAATAAATAATTTAAGCGAAATATTTTAGTAGTAACTTTAAAAAACATTTCAACCGTAAAACGAATTTCAGTTTAGAGTAATATAATTAGAGAGATATAATAAATAAATAATATTGATTCTCTCTCTCTCTCTCTCTCTCTCTCTCTCTAATAATGGCTATAAAATTTCCTATAAATAAGTAATAAATTAAAGAGAATGACAATGGAATTAAGAAACATATTTGTCGTTGCAATTCTCCATAACATTGGATAAATTTGAATTTCGATAACTCGCGAATTGAGCTGTAAGTCCTCGATAAGTATTTCTCGACAAGTACCACGAACTTTTCAGGGTCATCGCCGGCCCGCATAATGTTGTCCGCGTATCTGCAAGGAAGCGAGGAACTGCTGGGTCGAGGGGAAGAGGTCAGTGTATGCATCGACGGCTGCCCGGGGAAATTTAATTAACGTAAATGCCATGGCTGGGGCGATCGCTCATACGTGTGGGCGAGTGGAGTGCGCCATCTCTTCTGGAGTGGCCGTCATTTTCCATCCGCGCGCGTCTCGTCTGGGTTATTAAGCAGCCCCCGTCCTCCTGAGCCCCTGCACACGTTTTTTAAGCTGACGTATTTGCGAATATGTTCGCACGAAGAGGAAGGCTAGTTTGCTGACTGCGAGATTGGTTGTTTAGATTGATGACCGATTTCAATGGAAATTGGTTTAATATTTAGCTGCGTTAGTGGTCGATACGTCCCTGCCCAAACGTATAAATAAATTATCGTTTGTAAATTGGTATTTAAATTTAGGGCTTGAAATTTAAATAAAACGGCTTAAGTGGCGAACGATGTTTTTCAATTCAATTAAGCGGATATCTGAAATTTATATAAAACAGCACTTCATCGCATGATTATCAGTAAATTTTAACTATCGGTAATTAAAACGTATTTTCAATAATTATTTTTTAATTTTTTTTTTTTTTTTCTAGACTTCTGCAACAATAATTTCAGATACTTTTAAGGCATTAGTAATTTATTAATAGTATGAATTTATAATAAAGTAAATTTCAGTAAAGTTAGAAAAGAAACGTATAAAAGTATAGTGCGATCGTGTGAAATGTAAGATCTTCGTTCACATGTATGGGAAAATTGCAATAATAATATATCGCTTTTCCGTTACATGCAAAATATACGTTCAAGTTCAAGCGCATTCATAAAATATGATGAATATAATAATAAAAATAATAATAATAAACGTGATAATAATGAAATAATAATGAAATTGTAATTGAATCATTGCTGTTTTAAAAAGATTGTTGGGCTAAAGGACACGAAGTCGAGCTCAAAATTTTAATTCTTCAAGTTATATCGCTTCTTATACGAAAATAACAAGTAATATTATTAATATGCCAATTTAAATGTAATAAGGAGAAAGTTCGCTCAAGTTACACGCCGAATCTCTGTAGAAAGAAAAAAGTTCGACCACAAATTACGTATACAATGAAGCCAATCCTTAAGTGAAGTATGGGAGACGAAAGAACAGTAAGTGACTTGGAACTCGAAAGTCCGATTATAGCGTCATTCCCGAACGAAGTAGGAATCGCTTTTTAACGTCTTTTGATTTGCCGTAGAAACGCGCTCACACCTACGAAGGCAAGGGAAGAAAGTCACAGTACTTTTCTTCGTCACCGCCCGAAGCGTCGTCCCGTAAAATCGCTAGCCGAGATGAAGAGTTTCACTGCGCTCTCCGCCACGACAATCTTATAATTGACTTTACGAAACAGTTCTATAATCCTTTAAAACGTAATTAGGGGCAGAAAGCCGAGTTAACTCAGCTACAAACAAGAACAATATCTATCTTCGATACGCTGAGGGCGGAAGTCCGTTATATACCTTCTGACGTATATCTTACTCCAAGACAAAGTAGTTTGATCTTTTCTTCCGTCTCCGAGGGTCGGTTTTGCACGTAATCGCCTGTAAAAATGTAATATAACGGCATCAAAGGAATCGGCCAAGACCCGCTACGAAATTAAACGGATATTGACATGACAGGCACAGGAATATCTTCGTATGTTGGACATACGCCTTTAAATGGCACTAGAGTAGCATATGCTTCATCTTGAAGTTCTTCAGCTAGGAATTTGAGTTTTATTAGAAATAGAGGCTTATATCGATCGCCTATATATTTCGCTGATTCGCTCGCTGAATTTTTACATAAATAAGCAATCGATAACGATATATTTATGAGAAAAATATAGTTTTATGCATTAAGAATATAAAGTGAATTGAAAAGAATAAAAGCTTCTCAATAGTAACGATCGACTCAGATTTCTATAAATTCTACAGAAATATAATGCGATCCTAATTCAGAAAATATCAAAGTTAAGAATGCATTTTCTAACCACGTAATTTACGTCAAATGTTAATTACGAATCTTCAAAAGGTGCTTAGAAATAAAGATTTTTAATCTAAAAAATATATACTGTATACAAAAAAAAAAAAATGTATTTATAAATGAGAGGGTGAAGGAACGTATTTTTTTCAATGTCAATTCAAAAATAAATAATACAAGGGAGTTTCAAAGATTAAATTAATGTTTTAAGCATTTATTAAAAATTGTAAAAATTCGCATTGGAATTTGAATTTACTGGCTATGCATTAATTTATTAAAATTTATTAAATATTTTTGAAGTAGATAATTGAAATTCATAAATAAATACGATCGTATTTTAAAAGGAAGAAAATAATGTATTATAAACAGAATATGAAATACGAGATTATGATGAATTTTATAATAATCGTGAAATTAGAAATTTTATCAGTAAATAATATAATTTCCAGTTTAAAGAGAACTATTATTATCTATATTTTAGTTTTAAAAATATCTGAATTCAGAATTTTATCTATAAGATGTAATTATTTTTCTTTTTAAAACTTTTTTTTTTTTTTTGAAACGTTGTTAAATGATGGGGCTTGGAATTATAAATTTACAAATAAAAGAAACATTATTTATATGCAGCTGTAGATCTTAGATGAATTAACTTAATTCAAATGAAAACTTTATAAGCACTCCATCGACTTTTTAAACTTCACATTGTAGATAATTCCACTTCATGACAAAATTAGGATTTTCTTTTTATTCAATGAATACGTACATCGATGTATACACATATCGATGTAATTAATTTAATATAATTATTCGATAAATAATTTTTACATAAACTGAATGCAGAGCAAATGTATGATATGTTCTTTAAAAATTCAAAATAAGTAGTAGACTAGTTTCTAACCTATTTTCCTTTCTTATTTTCTTGGAATCTTTGCTCCTGTAGGAAACTAACAGTCTATTGCCCAGTACCAATACAATTACGTGAACTATACAATTTATAAAACTTTCATAAGAATTGAAAAAAGTTTATGCATACAAATATTAAAAATGTTTTTTACATTATCTTCATAAATTTTGGATTGTATTTCTTGGTTTATTTTATTAACTAATATCTGCAATGCAGATTAAAAGATTTAAAATTGGAAGAGAAATTTAACAGGATAATTAACCGAAATCATTAATTTCAATATTTACAAAAGATTAATAATCCGTCGCTTAAAATTTACCGTTCGTTACACTATTTATTAAAACTCTAATCTCTTCAATATCTTTATGATAATAATAAAATATCCCACAAGTTAATTGTATTATAATTAATAATAAATGCTTATCTTGCTTTAATTTTACAAATTTCATATATTATCATCATTCGGGGGCTAATAATTTTCATGTGAATGCTAAATAAAAATACTCCTTTACTTAAAAATTTCTAATTATCTAGATATAGATAAAGATTTCTAAAACTTCAATTATCTATAACGGTAAAATATATTCTTAACTTATTGACTAAAATTCATATATATAACTAAATTTATTATATTTTAAAAATTCATATTTATTTATTTCTGGTATTAGCTTTGCATTGTACACGCATGAGATTCTTCATTTTTTATGCCATTAAATATTTATTCATGACACAATTTCACATCAATTATAATTTTCGTATATCAAGCGTTTACAATATTTGCAAAATAGTTAGAATTGAATAATTGTAAAATTTAGTTGTCATATTGGTAAAATTGTTATTAAATACAAGACGTTTGCCGATTAACGATCTGTTTCGAAAGAGAATAGGAAAAAGCAAGTTAATTCGGTGAATATCAGCTGATATTTATCGAGACTTGTCTGGTAAGATATAGGGTGCGGCTGGAAAGCGAAAGGGAGGAGGGAGAAGAAGGCACGCGGTGGGCAGCAGGGAAAATATTACGGAAATCAACTCGCTATAAGCATGATGCAAGTCACTCGGAATTAATGAACGAAATCAAATCAGTTCCGTTTGTTGATTCGCCCATCGACGAGAGAGCGATGTATAGGGATCGGAGAGTGGGGCGGGCGGGACGGGATACAGGGGAGGTGGTGGTGGTGGCGGTGGTGGTGGTGGTGGTGTGGGGGCTGACTGTGAACGAGATGACGAGCTGATTGGGGGGGGGGGAATACGAGGAGAAGGGATTATACATGGGATCTGCAGGAGATGCTCAGTAGCGAATTCCGCTATTGATATGATGCATATAGGAACATAAGCGTCTATATAGTTGTGAGTACAAGTGCCGGCGCTCGCGTTATTACGTCAAGTGCTATTAAGACTTCCAATCAGTTGAGGCGCATAGCGTTATATCGATTGTTGCCAACCCTCCACCCTCTTCCATTCCTCATTTTTTCTCTTAGGTCTCATTATGTTTCGTTCGATTTTCTTTTACCTACTAAGTTTAATCATTAAAATCTTGGACGATAGTTGACGTTTGATAGTTGATAGTCGATCATTATGTTTTTTTTTTTTTTTTTTAAACAAAGTATAATTTTAACATTATTCATTACTCGTACCATAGAGCTTGTGAATAAAAAAACCGAGATATTATTATTCAGCCAATGAGAAAAATCTCATTCTACAATTCATCGGTGATGATGCGTATGCATCTTGTCTTGAATATGCATTTTGTTTTTATTATGTATTTGCCGTGTATACTAATTCTTTTGACATTTTATTCTACTGAGAAATATAAGCTGCATATGTAAATATTTCTCATATATAATTGTATTTGATATAGTTACTGTTACATAAACTTATCTATTTAATTTTAATTACATTGAATGTTGAATTATTAAATTTTTTATTCATACGGCGAAAAGATAGAAATTTCATATATTTCATCAAAGAATTTACCTTGAAAACATTTATTTTAAAGTTTAAAACACAATTACAATCGTTAACTTAATTAAAAAAAGAAAAAAAAAGAAAAAGAAAAACCATTTTTTTTAAAATTTTTCTAACCATCTTTATCGTAATAATTTAAATATTCTACAAAGTCACTGTTAAGATTTCATTTAAAGTATAATAGTAAGAATATGTAATGCCTTACAGTTTTCTTCCTTTACTTACTTACCTAATAATTATTCATTAAAATATTTTACTTAAATCTAGTTTTAAACGGTAGTTTTAAATTACAAATCATTAGTCTTATCATTGGAATATATAACGCAACATCGTCATATTATTTAAAAAAATATGTTGTTATATTTAGTAGATCATGTATCATTGATCATTTTCCCATGCTCGTTTATTAGCAATTAGATTGAATGTTTGAATTATTTTGATTTAAATATATCGAATAAACATAATGTCGAATCCACTGATAAATAATGTGCAATCAATATTTTTGAGAACGGATAACATTCATAAATATCATATCCATAAATACGGATTAGTCTTATATTCGCATTATGTATTTGTCTATATTTCGTGAGTAAATAGGAAAGAAAAAAAGAAGAAAAAAAAGGAAAGGAAAATACTGTCTTATTCCAATAAAAGCACGAGATGTACAGCATTAGATTAATGCACTATCCGAGGCACTCCCCTCTTAATGTGCGCAAAAGAAAGAGAGAAGGGAAAAAGTATAGTATCGAGATGACAGGAAAAAAAAAAATTCAACGATAATATCTCAAGTTTGAGAATCTATCCGAAACTTATCTCATTTATTATTATCTCATTTATACGATGCTGTCGATCGCTAAGAGAGAAAACGTTTTGCCCCTCCTACTTAGCTCAAATGCTCGTTGCGATGTCGTTGTCGTTCATCGGTTATTTTACAACCACCGAGATAGGGTCGAGGAAGATCTTTGTTCTCATCGCAGCATCCACTGCTGCTCTAATACAGTTCATTTCCTCTTCCATTTCTGCTCCTTCTTTAACTTCTGATGAATCTGATTTCACGTACTCTCATCTTTGTTTAACAGCTGGAAACTTCGTACGAGCTGATTATATTATTTTAGTAATATATTATTGCAAACGCGGAACACAAGCGGAAAATTATTAAATTAACCATCGTGCTGTAAATAAACAAGTTTTACATAAGACGCGAAATTTTTATTATTTCATTAAAAACAACTTTCAGAAGCCAATTGGATATATATATATATATATATATATATATGATACACATTTTATTATAATGCTATTTCTTAAGGATCTAAGAATATTCATTAAATACCAACTGGTTTAATTAATATATTAAAATAATCCGCTAAAGTGTAACGTCAAAGAAATATTTCCATTATTGTTTGAATAAGAATGCAGCGGAAGATAAGGTTTTACCCTACCAAAATTATTGCATCCGAATATGTTATTATAAGAATGAATTTTCATGAAATCAGTGAAAGAGAAAAGTGAGTCTGAGCTACGAAAAAAATAAAGACGAAAAATCGAGTTGTACAACATTGTCGAAATTTATAAAAAACAAAAAAAAAAACAAAAAAAAAAAAGCAAAAAAATAACGAAAGCCCGATAAATGTTAGGAGAGGCGCCAATGCTAAATGATAAAGTCAGTCTCGACGGCCTCCAATAACAATCGTCCAGAAGGACCGAATATTTCTATCTCGGGTGCAACTTCATTTATCCACATAATCTGCTATCGCTAACCACACCCCTTCGAATTCCATAACAAATGCTTTCCTCTTTTATCCTTGCCGCCAACAAAGAGCACCAGGCCGTGGAGATTTCGTACATAAAGAGAAGTCGCGGTTACTTCCGATAACGATTTACGTTACAAAGAATCAGCCTGCACTCGTTGGCGGTTGGCTGCGCTTATTTCGAGTCTTGGGATGAGGAAGCCCAGCGACGCTTATCTCGAAATAGTTTTCGATCTATGTCTATACGTACGCTTCACACTTGGGCAAAGATAATAAGATTTAGGAATGAGTCGGTGAAGAAACATGGAATCGAAAACCAGACAATTCATGATTCAAAGAAACTTGCTTAGATGATAAATCACGAAATGGTTTAAGGATTAGAATCCCAATGCTTATATCATTAGATATTAATGTTCGCGTGTAAAAGTGTTAATTAACGTTTAAATTTCTTTTAATATATTTGAAAGCATTAGTTTGTTTTGATTTATAATTGGTTTTTACTTATTTTGACTGTGTACAGTGTATTATATATTTATGGCGTGATAAATCATTTTAAATATCATAATAAGCGATAAACGATGTATTCCCTTGGCTCGAAATATCATATTACATTTAATTTACATAAAATTATCCTATGTGGATAATACAATGAAATTCATATGTAATATAAAATTCATCGTTGTGTGTTAGTTTATGTGCGCGTAGTGGGAAAAAAGTCTATATCCAATTAAAAAATTAAGAAAGAATAATGTAATTTATCAATGCGACATTAGCTATCGTTAAAAAATCATTTGCTTTATCAAAATAACAATAGATGCGATTCTTACCATTTTTCATGTACTTAAAGATCTCTCGAGTCATTTAGATACTTTAAACAGAAATTATTCCTTAAGAGTGGAAAATTTAAGCAGAAATACTTAAAAAAGAAAAATTATGCCTCTGCTACAAACTTTGAATGGGTAGGCTATTTTCGTTTCAACATGTAAACATATATTGATATACACATATATACGCAAACCAACAAAGTATTGTTGGCTTAGTTGAAAGGTAGGGGGTCGCACTTGCAGATAAGGCGCGGGCATAAACGTCCGTCCGATAAGGGCAGTTTGCACCCCCGTTGTGGACAGTTAGCCTTAAATGAGACGCAAGCGACCATTGTGTATTGGTGTGTACGTTTGTTCCACGTCTCTCACTCTATCACTCTCTCTCTCTCTCTCTCTCTCTCTCTCTCTCTTCCTCGCTCTAGCTTTATCTCCTCGTAGTTTAGCGGGCAAGCATATAAAGGAGCCGAGTACCAGGCCACAAATGATTCTCGCCTTTATCAGACTCTGTTTACTCAACATTCTTGAGTTTCCGTGTCAGCGCCGATTTATACAGATAAGTTGTTTTTCCAAACTGTGCGAGATAATAAGCTTGACACTTTTTGACGATATCTTCTTTCTTTATTTTTTAAGCAACATAAATATAAGTACAGAAATGGCAAACAATAACTTGATATATCGATACAATGTTTAAAATTTAGATAATTATATGCAATTATTTTTAGATTTTATAAATCGATTGGATATTCTTGAAGAGAATGTTTTGAGAATTTTTATGACTCATATGACGATACGAAGTTTTATAAAAATCTTCTAATTTTAAATATTTTTAATATTACTTAGAATATAAATCTTTAATTACATATTGATATTCAGCAAGAACATCCAATTTTTCAAGGATTTATAGGGCAAACAATGGAGGCACATGTTTGATCGATACAGATAGATTTAGTCATTTATACAAACATTCTGGTCAGTCATTTATAAATTGTCATATAATAGATTTCGCATAAGTTTGTTCACAAGTTTGCAATACTATTACGTCATTTATAAATTGGCGTAATAAGATAATGCACTTTTCAAATTAATGTAAAAAAATCTATTTAATATAAACTTATATGATCTTCAATAATATAAATAATTTTGTGAAAATCTATGAATGTATAAAATCTATAAATATTTTAATATTTCATATTGTAAGAAATTAAATAATAAATAAAACTCATAATTATTTCATTTATTCCAACGAAATGATTTTGTAATTATAGAATTTAAGATAGGTTCGTTAAAGGTATTATTTGCAGATATTGTGGCTTAATATATAATAAACTTTCGTTACAAATATTTAATAATAGAAATTTAATAAGAGAGAGAAGTAATAATAATAACAATTGAAATAAGTATTTCTATATTAAAGTATACTTAGACCAATCGATAGAAATGATTAAACGTGAATAGGAATAATTTTTTTAATAAAAACGTACTGCTACTACGTATTGTAACGTATTGTATACGAATGAAAAGCTTTAATAATCAATAATTATTATAGATAATGAGATGGTATTTATATTTTAATGGCTTAAGATGGGATTGAGAATGCCAATTGAGAAATATTGTCTCCAAAATAACCAATATATATTATACAAAACGTAAAACTATCTCAACTTGACTATCCTCGTCCTCGTTCAGCCGTTAATTCTCTATTTTCCCCAAGTTTTTCCAACATTCTTTCAGCGACAAAAAAAAAAAAGAAAAAAAAGAAAAAAAAAAGAAAAAAAGAAAAAAGAAAAAAAAACAAAGAAAGGATGAGGGGAAAAAGAAGTCAAAGTTAGAGAAAAGCTGGGCCCTGCATAGCGAGGCATTAATTTTCCGTTTTCCGCTTTTGGCCGAATGTATAAATCTCGGTGACAAAACGCACGCGGCCGAAAAAGGGGAATCTGGATTTTTCGCGTATCTTGTGGGAGCCGGCGAAAGTGCACGATGTCTCGGCATGCTAAATTCCGCTTATCGCAATATGGATTTGACAGTAATGGACCCCCTCCCACCCCGATCCCGTCGAACTCGCGTTTTGCCTGGCGCGAAATACGCCTAGAAAGACATTGGAATCGAAGGACATAGGGAATGACGGATGAGTTGGTTTGTATTGCTGCGTTATCATCTTGGACTTCAATTGGTATCGACGAGATTCTTCGACATAATCCGTACGTTCGCTATTCCTAACTGCCGAAAGTCTTAAATATATTTCTTTATAATTAGGATAATTTGAAATATTTGCATATTTTAACTACCCTACCCCCTCCACACACACACGCATGCGCGCGCGCGCGCGCGCGCACACACACACACACACATATATTTCTATATACTTTGCCTTCCATATTATCAAAAACTTGTTGTTCAGTTCCTTTCATATTTTATCCATCATTTGCAAAAAAGCAAAGCTCACTGGGACGAACCGATCATTTTAAAACTTTCGCCTATTAAAACTTAAAAATAATAATAACAATGACAATAATTGTAATAGAAAATTAAATACTAATAATACAAGCGCTAGGATACGTCTGTTTCGAAAATAGCAAAGAAATCGTACATCACGCGAATCATACAATCATATGGATAACTAAATATATGTATTTTTACATATCCTTAGTCATAAATCAAGCAGGGTATCATTATATCGTATGCTAATGTTTATTCATAGCAGAGCGCGCGTTATTTTTATGAAGAATTTAGTTATGGCTGACTCGCAGGCTCTCGTTATTCGCAACAAAATAAAGACAGTTAGTCAGGAAGATTTGCTCGAACAGGGGAAGAGCAAGAGAAGGATAAGGGTAAAGGAAAAACAAAAAAGATCGGCGCGTGAAAGAGAAATACGACGAGGCCGTTTGTAAATGTCGGCGCATTTGGTGGCACATGAGGGCGGGTGGGGGGATGGAGGGGGAGATGGGGGCAAGGAGAATGGGAAAGAGATCAGACCTGAATCCGCAGCCGCGGTTATGGAGCGGGTAGAGAAAAATTCCGACGGGCTTTCTCTCTCGGGCTATTGAGTAGCCGACCCTTAAAGATAACGTGCGTTGCCTCCCTCTCGTCCTCACTCACTTGCTCGATAGTTCTCTCTCTCTCTCTCTCTCTCTCTCTCTCTCTCTCTCTCTCTCTCTCTCTGTGTCTCTCCCTCTCTCGATCTATCTATCTATCTATCTATCTATCTATCTTTTCACTCATTCTCTTTCGCTCTCTTGCTCTAATGTTTTGCGCGTCGTGCCTCGTACGTTTCCGCTATCTGACGCTAAACGCTCCCACTATGTACATTTGCTTTCTCTCTACTTGTTCCACTCTTTGTTTTATCTCCGCGCGTGTAGGGTACTCGATTACTTTTCTCATCCAGCGACGCTTTGAATTTATTAGTAAAACTGCCCGATGTAATTGGAAAACAGTTGTATAAATATTTTACTTCCTATCCTTATGATTATTTATAAATATTTACACGATTAATACGGTGGCTGCGTTTAAGTCTCGCTTACGTAACTTCGAATTATTATGTGAGACTGTGTGTGAGTAATAGTGAATTCAAGAAAATTTTTAAATATAATTTTCCCTCGAGAATTTAGAAGATAATTTTTTTTTTCATCCGCCAAATTAAATATTCATATTATAATATGCATGATAATTACCTAGATATTACATTAATTTATGAATTAAGAATTACAATATCACCGATAATAATAGTTGGACTATTAGAAATTGAATAAAACAATTACGATTAGGAAAATAATTTTTAATTCCTTAATAGAGAGAGGGTCCTACTGGATATAATTTGATCAAAGAAATATAAATTAGTTATTATCATTTTTTTTAATACTTTTCAAACTAAATGGCAAAGATAGTTCGAATAAAGAAAAGGCGTTTTATCTAAATATTGAATTCATATTTAATATTTTTCAATTAATAATTAATCGTTATGGTCAAGTTGCCGTTAAAGTATAAAAGTTTGCATCACTTATTTACTAATCTTCCTTGTAATATTCTCAAATATTCTTTATTTTCATCTAATTACGTAAGGGACCAGTTTCTTCGACATAGCAAGTGAGCATGAAAGACAACGCTAATCGAGCTAAATCTCATTTCACATAAAATAAACGAACAAGCAGTAATAATTTGTCCTCTAAATATGACATGAAATCCCAATCTCTTGCTTATTCAACCATCTTGCTTATTTTTCCACTTGCATCATCCGCGTCTCTATAACCAAGACCATAAACTACCTCGTCTATTAAATTAGCATGTCGGATAAGAGTAAGCGTAAGAAGGCGAGTAAGTGGCGTTAAGTGACGGCATTGAAATCGTCGGTACCGCGACAGCGGAACACCTTCCCCGAGCTTTCCCCGAATTGGGAACTTGGGATTACTTCCCATCCATGTGCGCATAACGTCGCCTGCGGGCTTGCGGTGAATCTAATAACGCGCTAACCCTGTTAACTGCCTCTCGCTCCACGAGAGCATCCTTTGTTTCGTTCTTACGTCGCGAATTTTTACTCGTTACGGCGCATTGTTCGGACGCCTCTTTGCCCATCCCCACTTTTTATACTTTACTTTTTCCATCGTATAGCTGTGCCTTTCCCTATTTTAGAGACGAATGGTGTCCCCGAGAGGAAGGACACTGGACATTGTAAGGTTTGCGGCCTTTTATGATAATGAAAGGGAATTATATGCGTTATTTTGATTAACAATTTACTTTATGTGCCATACAAAACGTTCTTTTGAGCGACAGACATGTTTTTGTAAAGTATTTAGCTGCTTGACATTCAATAAATAAAGTGCGATAAATACAGTAAACTAGGCATTGTTAGATGGGCTAGGAAAAGGAGTAGAGAGAGAGAGAGAGAGAGAGAGAGAGAGAGAGAGAGAGAGTGAGAGAGAGAGAGAGAGAGAGAGAGAATGAGAGAGAGAGAGAGAGAATGAGAATGAAAATGAGCTTTGGGGGAGGGGGGTGAAACAGAGAAAGAGAGATTTTTCGATAATTAATTAAAATTTCTATAATTTTTTAGCTTTAGGAAATGTAAAAATAATTATTTTTACAAACGAGATTATTTTGTTTCGTTTGTTCGTCATTAAAATACGCAACATTGAACAATATATTTTATAAATTACAGATTTTAATGTATTTATTTATTTTCATAAATTTTTGCAACATTAATTATGACAAATAAAATAAATTACATGTAACACATCGTAATATACAATTGGACAATTATAATTGATATATTCATTGAAATTACTAGTTAATTTATTTAGTCCTGGATAAGGAAGCTCTTGAAATTTTCATATTTGTTATTTATTTGTTAAAAATATTCCATTACTTTTAAAACACTTCAGAATATTCATATTTACTTAAAATTTGTTATTTAAGAAATCATTGAATTTATTTTTACGTCATTTTTACATATCTTCAAATATAGTACAATCATTAAACATGATAATTTATAATACTTAATTATTTATAAAAAATTTTAGTTTTATATGAGAATTTAAATTGCTCTTTTCGATTATAATACTAATGAAAATTGCAATATGCGTGAATAAAATTTTAAAATATTACACATTGAGTTGAGTATAAAATTACAAATAATTTTAAATAATCAAAGATAATTTTTTTTAATAATTAAAGTTCATTTTAAAAATCGAATATTTTAAATAATTATATTTGATAGCAACGACATTATTATTATTTTTAATGAAAAAATTTTTAATGAATTATCGAAAAAGTCGATGAAAAATATTATTTTTAGCGTTGTAAGCAAAGCCTTAAGACTTTAATTAATCACATATTCGCATCATATGATTTAGATTTTTGTATTTTAGAATTTTATGAAGGAAATAAAATTGTAAAAAAATGGGTTGTAAAAGTAATGGGAAAGGCATGTGATATTTATTAAGAAAAATTAGTATAGTTATGTTTATGTATATATATTATATATTAGTATAGTTATATATTATGAATAGTCTTTATAGACTTCAAAAATATTAAAACTTTTGATGATGTAAATATTTTTATGTCTCGTATATCAAATAACCTTGATTAGAAAATCATGTAATAGGCATTTGTTGAAGATTACAACTTAATTATCATACGCCTATATTAGCTCTTCTTATTTCATATTATAGAAGACACTACACGTCTGAATTACGCACTATATAATGACGATTAGTAATTGGACAAGGGGTTTAGAAGATTTTAAGTATATTAAATAGAAGTTAAAAAAGCAATTTTATCTCGAAAGAAACGTCGCGATTGAAATATCCTAGTGACATTTCTATTGCGAGTAAGTCGATTCATACTCCTTGAGCCGGATAATTCGATCGTATTCACGCACGAGTCGGAATCGGTGTCAATTTCGCAGTTGTGGTTGAGCTAAAAGATTAATCGTAAAATAACCGGCCTGAAAATCGTGTGCCCGGGGACTCGATTAATTTTTACTCCCCACGAATTCGTCCCACTATCTGTCTCGCCTCTCTTTTTTTCTTTCGCTCGCGTACGTGGGATATATTATTATAGCTTTCAAAATAGAGAAAGAGAGAGAGAGAGAGAGAGAGAGAGAGAGAGAGAGAGAGAGAGAGAGACACACACACACAGACAGACAGACAGACAGACAGACAGACAGAGAGTGCGTATGCATACGTGACAGATAGGGTTTTTTTTTACTTCTACATTACGCAGGTCGTTCGATGTGATATTTTTTTCATTCTTTCCTTTTTTCTGTATACGTTTCGTCCGCTTTGTTTTATTATTCTATACAACGGCTGTTTGCGTTTTATTCTGCCCCATTGCGGAATATTGTATTTTTGCGCTCTTAGAATTTATTGGATTGGAAGTTAATTGGAGCAGAGCAAGTAAATTTAATTATATTTTCGCTTTTATGAATGCTCCAAGGACTTGTAAAAATGATTATTTTATTTTCCATGCACATGTCGTCAATCGGTTTATACGCATAAGAATTTCGACACATTTAATAAGTTTGTATTAAAAAGTAAAAAAATCTTATTGGCTATACTCACTGGATAAAGATTATTCCAAATTCATAGTAATTTAAATCGACAAATAAGGGGGAGAAATTATAATAAACATAAAATTAACGTAACGATGAAAATAAGAATAAATAACATTATTGAAGCTGCGATAGCGACATGGAATACCATTATATATATATATATTTTTTTTTTTTAGCGTTGTCTCATGTATTGCAAGTTTAAAAAGAAGACAGGAATAAGGTCTCCAATGGAGAACCGAACTTCCTGTTGGAAGCTTCTGTCTATAGATGTCGAAAGTCCTTCTGATGGATGCATTATAGCCAACTCGTGCAAAAGATCTTCGAAACAGACAATTTATTCCACCAAAATGATAATCTAAAATTCAAAGTACATTGTTGCATTTTTATTTCCTTTCCTTAGTTTTTGTAAAGTAAATTGCTCTGCGAGAGTAATTATAGTTAATATTTCATAGCCACAACCCATGTGTCTTAGGGGGAGCGATCGATAAATCCTTGAATATAGACGACGGTTGTATAAAGTATTTATATAAAGTATTTTCTTAAGATTATATTTTTATCGTTTACATTCCGTTTATTCGTATATCATTGTAAATTTAAACTTTCACGTCTATATTAACGATGCATCTAATGCATTAATAATTTTCCGGCATTACACTTATTATTATTATTATTATTATTATTGAATATTAGAATGTCGTTTTTTACAATTACTCATTTCACTATATATTTATTCGGTCAAATTCTACATTAATAAAATTTTGTAACATTTCATGCATATTCTATATATTTTACTTAACTATGTAAGCGCTTTGAAATTAATATTTTTTGTTTTCATCAACAGTATATTCTAAAGTATAATAGGACTTTTTAAAACAAAGTTACAATAAAAAATAAAATATTTAAAAATACGATTTTTATCAGCAGTATTTTTAATGGGAAAATACGCTCTCCCCTCGCTATGCTATTAATATCACTCGATGCGTCTTGTTAATGTCTCAATAATTTCGCATATATTTCCAGGATTTGACCACAAATCTCCATTTACTTACGAGTTATCCCCCCCATTTAGATAAATAATATTCATATGCATACACATAGTTAATATTCACAATTATAATTGATTACTTGCAGATAATCATAATATTTATAAGAATGTTAATTATGATCATTTGAATCGATTAGATAGAATATCTATTATAATATCTTAGTTTATTTAATAATATATTAACACAGTATTTTCGTAATTGTCTTTATATATATTAATAGTAAAAAAGAATTTTGTTTTCAAAGTTTATTACAATAGAATTTAATATTATTATTAATTGTGTTATTTAAATAATCACAAATTATTGACGTGTACCATGTATACATTTAATAACTACTATAATGTATCACGTGTAATATTTAAGGCTTTACATTGTTAATTAATATTTGAAATTTAATTATATTAATTTATTATATTATTTATTATACTACATTGATGCATTTTCCGATAAATGATAATTAAGAGAAATATATATTGATAAAAATAATAGTTAATTAAATATGTCATCGAATAATGTACGTTATGATTAATATTTAAAAATCATCTAATGGATGCTGTGCATTTATGAAAATTAAATAAATCGATTTATATATCAATGTATATACATTTATAAAGAATTAAATATAATCATCAGATTGAATATTTTCTTTAAATTATGGTAAATTTTGCACATTTAATGATATTATTAACAAATTATAACTATTTTAATACATCTTTTATTAAATATAATATATAATAGCGATGTCAGCAATGACATTTCAATAAAGTTTCGCTCTTAATAATTTTTGTCGCACAATTATAAAAGTAATCAAAGCCTATGTAAATTACGATTCCCAATAAGAGACATTTGTTGAACATAGAAATCGTGACGCGAACGTTCATTGGAGGAAGTTATTGAAGAATATGCTGAGAAAGTTCAACACGTCGTATGTTTAAAAAAAAAAAAAAAAAAAAAAAAAAATGATCAGTTTATCATAAATCCAACGGTCTTACTCACAGCGAGACACAAAATCTTTTCATAACGCCTACACGTGCATCGCATGTATGCGCACGAACATGAACTGTAAGCTTTGGAATGTCGTGTACATATGCGCACGTGTGGTCACATGTACGCAATTTATGTGATTAAGAGTGGCTGCTGAAGTAACTCGATAGATATATACAGTTAACTACCTCCAGTCATCTATGTATACTTAACGCAACCCATGTAAGCTCACGCTAGAACAAATTCGCCTCACCCTGCATCTCGCGAAGCCCAAGGCCTTCCGAGCTTTTCTCAACTCTCCTCCCTTTTGGTCCCAAGCACTTTCCTCCTTACCCAAGCTCACACATGCAAAGCGCGCGCACGCACATATTCCCTCTCGCCGGTCCCGCCGCCGCTCCTCTTTCTCCATTGCATTCGCTATTCAGTATATATTCGTTGCGAACCGCTAATTCGGCTCCACGAAGCCTTGGCTGCCTAGCCGATGTTATGAAGTTGTGTTGAACTTTTCGCGCGAGCGCGAAAACATAGTTTGCCGAACACGGCCTGAGGGGTAACCGGAGGAACCGAGCTGCCGCTGCTTATCTTTGCTCCTGACACGTATTACGGCCTGGGCGACCTAACTTCTATAATTTTCTCGAGCTCTTTCTCGCAAACATACGCACACGCTCCTACGCATGCATGCACGCTTCTATTTAAATATCTTTCGCATTCGGTGTTTTACTCGTTATCTTAAAATTCTCAGGCAATCGAACGTTCAATTGGATAAGGGCGATAAGTGCGTTTTAACGAGTTGATTTAAGAATAATGATAATTTGCAGCATCCTACAAAAACTTTATCTAATTAAACGAAGTTGAAATACAGTTATCGTTAATTATGTCTTAGGAAAGAAAAAATACAATATTTGTGCAAAGTTTTTTCATTACCAATATATTTATGCATCTCATTTATTTATTAATATGAAATACAAGTTTTTCTTAAATTATATTAAGAAGAAAATTACCATATATTACAGATTCAACGTCAATAATTGATTTTCAAGCAGATGATAATTGTTCATTCGTCGTATCAAATTTAATTTCAAATTAGAAATTTAGCATTAGAAATTTATTGTAAATTTACTATAAAATAATAGATGTAAATAACACTAATAAGAACGGAAGCTCGAAACGCTATTTTACAAAATTAGCATTAGCGGCACATTTAAATTTATCGACATGATAATTATGTAACTCTAAGAGTATAATTATTTGGTAGTTATAGTCATTTTATGAATTAATAATTTTCAATTTAAAACTCAATTTATACGATTATCTATAAAACAATTAGTTGTAAAGTTTATAATAAATATGAGTGAAATATACATTATATGTTTATTAAAAAAGAGTTTGATTAAAAATTAATTTCACTACTTTTACAATAAACTTTCAATTTTCAATTATTATTAGTAATTATCGGAGTAAGTTGAACTTCTTACATTTATCAAGATACAAATTTCGTGTCATTTAACATATTTCTTTGAAATAATTAACTTAAAATTGAATTAGAAGTTTTATTTTGTTTTTCGTTATTTTATAACGACTAATAACGATATTTTATTGCAAAATTAATTGAAAATTATGAATTTTTGTCACTCAGTAGATAATTATTTTTTATCATTAATTTAATAAATTTCATTGTGCATTATTAATTCACTTGCCGTTCCAACAATGATTTTTAATGATATAATAAAATTTAAAAGAACAGTATTAAATATGGACACATTTGTTTATATATTTGAAATAATCTTTTTTCATCATAGAAGTTTCATCATAGACACTTGGAACATACGAAAATATGTATTTTGTAGATAGGCATAGTTTACAGGATATCGAAGACTATTCGATAAAACAATTAGTTTACCATTAGACTCGATTAGTTTATTACAATTGAATTAACAATGATTATTTTTGCATCTAAAATAATAATGAAAGTGAAATTTATAAATTTATAAAAGTTTTTAAAATATAAATTAACGTATAGCGTTTAGCAAACCGATATGAACAAATTAATTATTAAATAGATATAATAATATCAATAAAGGCTAATTATATTTAGCTTATTAATTATCAAATTGTCCAAGGAAAGTATGCGCAATATATGCGTTGAAATGCATAAATAATAAATAATTATATATAATACATCCAGAACTATATGGCTGCTCAAAAGTAAACACAAACTAATCCATCAAGCGAAAACACGATGATATTTGATGATATTTGTTTACACTTGACCAAATCAACATTTTCTTTGTCACTCACAATATCTCGTAAACACCGAGCTCGCGAGTACACAAAACCGACGTTGGACGCATGCAAGGAAGTAACCGACCGATGTTCTGAATTATTCCACGATGTAAACATGTAAGTATACGGAGTCTCTAACACACGTGCTACTCTCGTCTCTCACGGCTGTGCGCAAACACGCGTACATATATGTACCGATGCGCAGCAGACACATGACAAACACATGCGCAGATGCTCGCACACGCACGCAAATATTGCTCGTCGTAAGAACAAACATGGAAAAGCTTTCGATGTATTTCGTATGGGCACCGATCAGTTACATCGGCTCTCTTTTCTCTTTATCTGTCTGTTTCTCTCCTACTCCCGTCCTCTCGCGTGCTGGTCCAGTCAACAGCGGCCGCATCGGAGTGAGTAATTAATAGCAAATCCATATAAATTAGAGACAGCTGCTGATGCGTGATCCCCACTTTTCAGCAAATACTTACTCGCGCTAACGCAACCGGTTTAAGCGCAAACGTCCGCATATGGGTACACATACACACACACGATAGCGCAAATAGTAACACCTATGAATAAGTAAAAACGAAAGGCTGCTCTGTTCGCAAATATTCGTCTCAATTTTTGATCGAGAAAACACGATTAGTTTTTTTGCTTTAAATTTTTTAGATTATTTCAACATGGCTATTGCTAATGTCATTGATTTTGTTGGTATGGTTTTTCATTGCTCTCTTAATGGATTTGTCGGACTTTTTTATTCGAATAATTGGCCGTTGTCTCTTCAAATTGATTGCAATTGACATGAGCGGGATGCGATGATTTGACTACTATATTAAATGACACATAGACACTTTGCTAATTATTTCATTCATAATAATGATTCTGAATTATTTATTTGGTACTTACGTTAGTATAAGCTTTAATGAGAATTGAGATGAATCGTAGATTATATATATTTATAATATATGCAATATTTTCAGTTTTTCTACAATGAAATGTAATAATAATCATTATAGCAGTACACATTTCTAAAAGTTTTTAGCTTCATCTTTTATAAATAAAATCCATCTATTACTATACACACACACGCACGCACGCACACACATACACGCACGCACATACACGCACGCACACATCACACACACATCACACACAGTTTTAATAATAAAAATTTTTTAAAATTCCTTTTTAATGTAAAAATATTTTTATTTTATCTAAATAAATAAATAGCATTCAACAAATGTATAACTCAATTACAGATCCACCCACCGGTTATATATTAAAATATGTATTATAGCAACATTAGTATTATAACATAACAATTTATTTAAATTCATAATTAGAAGAGTATATGTACAATACACACCTATATTTTGCTTTCGATTTGCCTTCCTTTTCAACATTTATTATTTTTCTAATTTTTCGATTAGAATACAACATGTTAATTATAATTCAATAATAGTGTTAAAATTTTCAAAAAATTTATCTTACAATTTATATTTATAAGATCTACGTAATTTTCAACTTTTGAATCTTTATTTCGTGTTATTTAACAGTCATTGACATTAGTTCATGTTCACTTTTCGTATTAAAATTTACTTTTATATTTTGCATTTTTATAAATTATGATAATACGTTTTAGATAAAAATGAAGTTGTCATTTGCCATAGGAAAGCATTGAATATCAGATTCTAAACTCGCATTTACATATATATTTTAATAATGCATATTTATTGTTTTATAAATCATTTCAAATATCGAGATCATATTTTGTAAAGAATTTGTCAAGATAGTCTTAAAAATTATTTACCGTGAATAAATATTTAGAACCCTAGAGTAGAAATATAATTAATAATCTGATAATAATGTATAATTCGACGTTATTATATTTCAATCTGCAATACGTAATGAAGTATCATTAATCATTGCTTGCTCACCAATTATTAATTCGTTTTATTTGCATGATATGATTTTATTTACGCAACGTATCATCTTCAATTTCATTACTCAAATTTCAGCCGCAACTCTTTTCTTGTCACATTCAATTATGCGCATTAAAACAAAAAAAAAAAAAAAAAACAAAAAAAAAAAAACCTCCCAGCACTTTCCGAAAGAACTCTTTTTTCCACGCATCAGAGACCACGAATGTAGTTATGCGAGCAAAAAAGCGAGAGGGACAAGAGTCGGCTATCAAATTAAATGCGCCGGATTAATTGTTCGAAAGCAGTTGAATTAGTTGCATTTGTAGTGCTCTGATTTTTGCAAGTGAACGTAATCTCACTGTAGGAATGCCTCAGGTTGGAATTCACGTGGAAGTCCTCATCCCCCTACATCGGACACATATGCCGGTTTTACCGTATACCTCTGCGCAATCCTCAGATAGGAAAATTTCCTCTGTGCCTCTCCTCTCTGCGTTGTCCCTTGCGCACTTTTTGAGCGTAACGCTTCGTGGATATTTATACGTCTCGCTGTAATTGTTACGTGCTTTCCTGGAAAAGAAACACGTTTCTCGGGAAAAAATATTGCAGAATTGCCCGCTTACGATCTATTCTAGAGGAAACGGACCAAAACGTTTGTTCTGGTCGACCCATAATTAAATTGCTTGGTAATGAAAATAACCTATCTTGGACTATACTCCCCATGCACTCTATAAGTTATGATTTTCGATCATTGCGCTCAGTCGCTTGATATAATGAAATTTTAATTATCTGAATTTTGGTTTGAATAGGCCCCGAACAAATAAAAAATCTTTTAAATCTTTTTCTCATCAGTAATTCATGAAATAAAGAAATCATGCACAACTTTCATCATACCAAAATTAAATTAATAAAAGATATTTCTAATTAATATGCTTGTTAAATAAATATTAAATAACTAAAAGCAAGTTAAAAGCATTGAGTGATTTGATTTCTTCAAAATAAAATATTTCTTACTTTAACCGTATATCATACTTACATAATTTCTTACATTGTGTAATTTTTACTGCGAGTCTCAGTATTTGTAAAGTAATTTTAATTTATGGAATTTAAAACGTTGTGTTTTTTTTTTTTTTTTTTTTTTTTTTTTTTCTTTTTGACCAATATATATTTTATTAGCAAAGCATATAATGAAAAAATAGAAAAAAACTAATTACCCAAACGATATACATTTTTCTTCTTATAATTTTCACCATTGCGTAATAATGAAATTCATACAAATGGAGTATAGAATTAGCTAAGACGAATTATTTGTTCAATCCAACTACTTAATACATCCTTATCAATTTCGTTATCATATTCTAATGGGATTGGTAGCGGCCTTTGACTCTGATTAATAAACATAATGGGGAGAATTCGCTCGCATCGATGATGATTAAGTCAGCAAGGAATGATGTATACATGTCATCAACGATGCTCTAACGTGGTACATTGAAAATTCCCATTGAGGCCTTCCATCTCCTGCTACTTCGTACAGACAGGTGTTGAAAGGAGAAAGGAGGCGAGGGTCGGGGATGCGCGGGTAAACCTAGACATGCTGAACGATCATTCTGGGTAAGTTGCGCATTTCGAGGGACGTCGGAGGCGGGCGATTATGTAACGCGGCCCTCTGAGTGTTGCAGGTATGACTGCAGGTATGAAGGCCACGGAAACTTGAGGTCGGATGCCAGGGGGACGCGAAGCCTCAGAATCTGAGAGATGCGACGAGATGATCAAGAGAGTCGCTGTCGAGAGCGACGAGACTTCGACGAGCGCGCGCGCACATCTAGACGTCGAGGACATAGTGGAGTCGAAGGGTGATGAGAGTCGCATGGGACTCCATAATGGAACGGGATGAAGGGAGTATAGGAGGCCGTGCGATCAGCGGCTATCGTGATTTTCCAATAATGTCAATTTGTGTTTCGTCCTTGCACGGAGTCGCGCTTCTTTTGCTCCGAGGGGCTTTGGCATAATAGTCAATTTCAAAGGGACTGTCGACAAATGATGTATCAATCATTGATTATCACGCATATTTTGCATATATTACTCTATACACACATATATTACTACGTGCAACTGAAATTTTGAAATAACATCGATAAGCAATTGTATATGGTATATTGTTTGGTAAAAAATTGCGAAGTACTATTCCAGTGTTATAATATTTACATAAAAGTCAATTAATCATATTTTTCAAAGACAGAGTATCATGAAATTTCTAATATCGATGATTCGTATTGGAAGAATCAGATACGTTAACAAAATTTTCCACAATCAAACGAATAAAACGAATAAAAAGAACGAATGATAAATTGACATTGTACTTGCAAAACGCGTTAAAACGCACGAGTTGGAGAGCGAACGAGGGCTTCAGAGGGGAGAGAGAGAGAGATAGAGAGAGAGAGAGAGAGAGAGAGAGAGAGAGAGTGAATGAGCGAGAGGGGGTGGGTGGGAGGAGGAAGTTTGAAAGGTAATGGGCAGGGAAGGAGTGATTTTGCAGTCGGCAGTGTGGGAGGCTGATATTGGACCGATCGGCCGTATACGAGAACAGTGTATACGCGGATTGAACGAGATTAGGCGTGCCTGAAGAGGGCGGGTGGGTGAGGTGGGAGGACGAGTGAGATTAAATCCAATTTTCGTGATGTATGACACTTGTGAAGGCTGATGCGTTCTCGAGAGGGAAGCTCGCTTATTTAAATAGGCTAAACTGCTCGCGATAGTCCTTGCTTTTGTTTACTCCAACATTTTCCTATGTCTCTCCGCTTATTTCTGAAGCGACCTACGTGCTACATATGGATTGTAATTAAATTCTCCAGGATAATCAATTCTACGCACTAATGAAACCTCAATAATCCATTGCATTGCCAATACTATTGCATGCTTCTTTATTTTCGTGTCTTAAAGACGAAAAGAGTCTTAAATCATTAATTCCATTAGTAAAATCTTATGCAATGTGACCATAAATGTATTATTATTATTATTTTATATATATATATATATATATTTTTTTTTCAATTGTAATTTAAAGTCGAGACTATTCCGTATAATTAATTAAAGTATTTATAAACGTAATTGTTTCGACGGAGAGAGGAGCTGACATTTTACTATTTAAATATTACGTAATTAAGGATGTGTGCGCGTGTATTTGTGTGAGAGGGAATGCATTTGAAAAGTTCAAAGATACGAGGAGAATGCCATTTCACACGTACATTGTGTTCTACGGTATCGGAAACGGAACACAGCAACGCGGACAAGAACGTTATCCTTTCGGGCAACTTTTGTCCGGCCGCCAGAAGCGAAAACAGAGGAGAATCGTACGAGTGGTACATGCACCGGGGAAAGTGTAGTCCTCCTGACTCTGACTGTCTCTCTCTCTCTCTCTCTCTCTCTCTCTCTCTCTCTCTCTTTCCCAACTTGATCTTTCTAAACTTTCCCTGTACTATTTATCGCCCGCAATCCTTCGGTTCACAACGTAAACACGTGTATTGTACGCCTATGGCGAATTTTTCCGTCCCTCTCATTCCTTCTCTTTCTTACTTTTTGTTCTATATTTTGTTTCGCTTATATAATGCGCATCTCTCTGCTTTATGCCCTTTATTCATATTTTAAGCTATGCGCGTGTCGTCTCTTTGTCTTTAGGTTATAAGCACGTTAGAATTTCTCTACCAAAGATTTGTAGAAATCCATTTTTCTGTTTTAACAATTATTTATCTATTTGTCTAATTATAGGTTATAGCCTATATTATTAAATTTAAATCGATAAATTATGGTTAATTGTATAGTGCTTATGTATGCTAATATATTATGTTTTGTAAAAAAAAAGAAACAAAACATGGTAGGGGGAATATTTGCTTTATCTACATTGCAGAATATAATTTTTCTTGAAATTCTTAAGCTTATAAATCAAAGATAAGTGTCATTTATTCACATTGTAGGTTATGTGATTTTCGTTGTCTTATATACTGAATTTATATTATCTACACGCCAGGTAATTTTAAATTTTATTTTACGGAAACTGAGAAATTATTTCTAACATTCATTTTTATTATATCTAATGGTGATTTATGAAATTTGTGTAGGGATCATGACTTTTAAAAGCTTATTTTCTCCATACGTTAATCCTTTAAAAATCTTTATGTTCTATATTATATAGCAATTTTATAAATAAATTTAAATTCATTTCTTTTCTAATCTTCATTCGGATTAAGTTAATAAAGAACTTTTAGTATGGTACACACATTATAATGTACTTGATTTAATGTTGTGCATGATAATAAATATATAAGGGAAGATAAAACTTTTATAATTTTAAAAATGTATTAAAAAAGCATTATTTAATTTTATAATAATATTTTATCTTCTATCTTTTAATTCTAAACTTGGTAATTATAAGTTATTACTTATAATATGATTATACGATTTTACTAGAGTTTCATTTTCAACGATATTTTGAACATTTTTACATTATTTATGTAACATAATTAAAAATTACATCTTATTTGATTTAATAAATTCATTGAATTATTTTTTATAAAAAAATCTTTTTTACTAAGTTCAAAATTTCATAATGGAAATATATTGGATAAAAGGCAGTAAGTAATATTCGAAATTATCAAAGTTAATTAATTTTTAGCAGTAAATTTGAAAAACGTGTGTGTGATTTATAGTAAATTTTGATTAAATATGGAACATTATACTATGATTATTTAAAAAGAAAATTATGATATTCGTATTTTAAGCTTACCATTAATAAGTATTGAATTGAAAATTTACATAATGCTTTTACCCTATAATAACATATTTCAAGTTTCATAAATCAAAATTTTCTACTTCCATCAGTTCTATTAAGAAAATGATGTGACAATATTATTTAATAATATTTTATAAGTTAGCGATATCCATGAATTCATGTAATACTCGTATCATTCATTGGTATTTTTCCTTACATATTTGTACTTTTCCCCTACGCATCCCCTTCTCAAAGTGCGTATAAAGCTTTTCCGTAAACCCTTGTGAAAAGCTTCTCATCATTTTCTTTTACATTGCCTATTGAATTTTCATAAGGACTCGTCGCTTCTAATAAAGTTATACGGATTGCGCACTCGAAAAAGAGTCGTACCGTCTTCATCTTCATCCTCACTTTCCATTCTCTGTTTCTGTCCGTCTCACTCACTCACTCACTCACTCACTCACTCTCTCTCTCTCTCTCTCTCTCTCTCTCTCTCTTTATCTATATATCTGTCCATCACACTAACTCACTAAAACGTTATTTCTCTGTTTATCTATCGCTATTTCTCTTTACATTCGTCTATCTCTTTCACTCATACAAGAAGGACCAACTGTTGAACGTCAAACGATTCCGTGATAAGTGGCCTGCAGGTAGGGAGAAATAAACGGAAAACGTCTGTATTACTGCGTGAACAACTTTTGTGTACACTGATGCAGATACTTGAACGTTGTGTTGAGTTTCATCAAGTAAAATAGGGGAATTTTGCTTGAGCGGGACAAGACGACTACATCTGCTTTAATTATTTCCGTTACATACAAAATTATGGTAAATAGATATGCATTTACGTGGCATAAAATTATGAAGCTATTGTTTTATTTTATTTTATTTTTTTTTATGCGATATGATAATATGTTATTTATAAATTTAAAAGTATAAATACTTTTTCTATAATAAATCACAACGTTATTTTATAAAAATAATAATGATGATATTCATAGACCTAATTGATTAAAAAAAATTTATCTTAACCAATTCAACATTGAAGGATAGTATATACACACTTTTATTTATTTCTAGCTTCATACTTAAGAATTCAAGTATTATTTGTGCTCAAAATTAAGTGTGATTAATATGTATGCTAACTTATATAAAGTGCGGACATAAGGAACAAAATTCACTAAGTTAGAGTGAAGTAGAGGTGTTATATCATACTCTTTGAATGTTCAGTAATTTTTTAATATTAGTAGAAATGAGGGTTAATACAAAAAATTAAAAAGTGATTAAATTAATATACATTAATAAATACCATAGCAATAAGCATTCGTCTTATTTTTATTGAAATTGAAATATTAATATGAAATTAAGACATTTTTTTTTTTAATTTTAATTTTATTAAATTTTTTATTTTTTATTGTAAATTTGGGAACTATGGTCTCGACTAAATAAGAGAAAATGGTGAATTGTTGAATTCAGTGAAGAGGAGATTGATCTGATGCAATGAAATATGATCGGAAACTCGAAGTTGAAATGGAATCTGATTTATCAAACGAGAATCTTTTTCGTCTTATATATTGAAATATACAATAATATGTTAGAAAATTCGATGAAAACTCATTGTCGATGAGCTACATGTAAAAAAAAAAACATAAAAAAATGGAACAATAATATTTATAGATATTTTCTTTCATCTTTCAAGTATCTTTGAACTTTTAATGAAGTAGTTTATTAATTTGTGTCTGAATAAAATGCAATTTACTTATAAGAACTATTAAGTACTAACATAATAGTGCACAATCGCTCAATTTCATATAATTATAACTTTTTAAAATCTTAATAAAACCTTAAAAAAGGTAGATCAAATTAAAAAATTCAATACCTTCAAATAAGATGAATGAATTTACATTATATAAATACGAATATTATTGATTAGATTTATATATTAAGATAATTTGGTTTTTATGCTTTTGTGTGATAATATAAATATCAATAATTTATTTACAAAGCCTAATCCAGCAACTATAACGATAACTACGATGGCTAAATGTTGAAATAGAAATTTACTATTCTTATAATTACATATATTTTAATAAGTTAATTGGTCGAAGAGCCCAAGTCATTCGGTTATATATATATATATAAAAAGAGAGAGAGAGAGAGAGAGAGAGAGAGAGAGAGAGAGAGAGAGAGAGAGAGAGAGAGAGAGATATTTAAATATCAGTGGATAGTGTTTTGTGCCTGATTATGTACAAATTCTACATTTTTCCCATAATATCATTAATATGAATTGCAATGCTGTCTGTACTTATTTATAAAATTTATTTTATAAAATTACTAAATGTATTCGATATAATTGTACTAAATATAATTGAATTCTTCGGTTACTTGTAAACATTTTAATATATATTTATGACGTTAATTAAATTTTTCATTATATTTTCTTTATTATGAGGACATATTTATTATGAGAAGCAGCGCTAGCATTATTTTACAAAATTTTAAAGTATATGAACGATATGATAACGTAAGATTAGTTTCAAGTTACATAAGTTGTATTATTCGTAATACAAATAATATTGAGGAGAAATGTAGCTAGGACTAATTTTCTTCATACATGAAGTATCTTCAATATACTTAAAGTGATAAAGCTTTAAGAATTTTCATTTTATGAAATTGATATTTACATATTTAGAAAGTCAATTTTTTCAATTAAATTAATTATAAAATTAATTTATCGTAGTATAGCTGAGAAATCATTAAAAAAATCTATATCATTTATTTGCTAAAAAAAAATATGCAAATTGTTGGAAAGTATAGACCTCAGAATAATTGATGATAAATAAAATATTGGTAAATGATTTCAATTTATGTATATATTCTTATCATTAAAATATGAAATAGAAAAATTTACTAATTCAAATAAATAAAGATAATTTAACAAAAATTATTTAACAAAAAAGTTATTTACCATTTATGTGTTTCCTGATTTTTCATTGTAATGAAAAACATTTATAATTTTTATTGTTTTAATAAAGATAGCCTTTAGTACTATGGAGAATGAAAAGTTAATTAAAAAAAAAGGTTTAGAGCAATAGGGTTTGTCTGAGTTAGATTTGTGAATTTATAATAAATTCATTATGAAAATTTCGGAATAAGGTAAAATGTCTTTGCTCGTGTCGGTATTTGAAAAATCCTATCAATTTGGTTTTTAAATGTCGTCCACATATTCTTGAATATACGCTGAATAATCTATGAATTAATAAGTAAGATTGTGATTGGAGAGAAACACTTATTACAAAATGTGTTTCGCACGGGGGGCGAGGAATTTCATGAGGATCTCGTCACATCATTTAATCCTTTTGACGAATTTGCCTCTACCGCGTGAAGATTTTTAAAAACTGTACATCACACGTGTACCTAACAGCGAGAATATAATGAAAATAAAAAAAATGAAAAAAAGAAAAACATAAAAAAAAGAACATTATAATATCAAATCTACTTACGTAGGGATTCTAATTCAGTCCGCCTGCCTACTCCCTATCACCTTCATACGTGAAATTATTTAGAGTCGCGAAAAAAGGAGCAGCCATGATGATTGCATAGCGCTCGGCTGTCGAAGCGATCTAAGAAAATGAGCCAACCTCTCTAGTCGAATAAGCGATCGGTCGGGGAGTCGCGCTTCCCGCAAGCTCGGCGTCCGCAAGCTCACCCCTCGACGCTCAGTGCACGTGCAGACCGTTCGCTCGGCACGTGGTGCTCGGCCCGACTCCCGCGGTGGCGTGCGACTCTCGGCACCGCGCCAGTCCCGCTCGCGGCGAGGCTTGCAAGCTCTCTGCCCTGGCCGCAAGCTCCTCGCGGCTATTGGCCGCGGGGCGGTAACCTGCGCGCTCCCGCGCGCATAGGCGTGGCCCCAACCTCATGCCTGCCGATAGGAGCGCCCCCACCCCCGACGGGCCGTACCGGGGCTGGGGGCTGGTCACCTTGTGCTGCTGCCTCGCCACCTGGCGCTGCGCACCTTTGACACCCCCTGTTTCCCTCTCCGCACCAGTTCCCGCGAGCCCTCAGGCCCCCCCTCCATCGCGGCTCCGAGCCAGTCGCCGCGGTAGCCTGAAATTTTTCATTCTCGACTTCTTCGCGGGAGGTTGCCGAGGCGATAACGTCGAGGAAAAGAACGAGTTGTTATAAGAGCCGCTCTGGAATGAGTTGTTTTTGTTCGTTGAGCTTGCGGGCAGGCAACTCCTGAGGAAGATATTCGAACAATTAAGGGTGCCGCGGCAAATTTCCCGAGTTACTCCCTTCTCCCACCGAACGAGGTACCGAATACTTGCCAAAGGTCTCCTTAGCTCTAAAGCTTGCATACTTTCACTCATTCTTTGCGATCAATTTTTGCCTTATTATTTTGAATATTTTATCTCGGGAATCTTCTCAGCTTTTCTCTAGATTTCAATTCGTCGAAGGAAGCTAAGGAAGAGTGGTTAGGAAACTGTTACAACGTATGATAAAGTCTTGAATTAGCGGTGGGCATCAGTGTTATTATATTATTCAACGTTATAATACTCCATTGACTGAAAATTAACTGAACGTTCGAACTCAAGATTATTGTGTTTGAAGGTAATGCAAATTTATCCGATAATCATATTTTGTAGAGTAATTTAGAATAAAAATTTTAAAAAGTTCAGCTTCATATTATGGATTCTATACGGTTCCTTCATTAAATAAAATGCAATCTAGAATATTTTGTAAATATTTTTTATTAATTGGTTTCCGTACCATAAAATAATAAATTAATAAACGTAAATATCTTACGCAAGTACAAGCTGTAAAGTTCTTAATTTTATATAAATTTTTATAATTATACTTGCTTTTCTAATACGATGCATTTTTTTCATAAATTACGCTATAGAATTTAATTATGCTTTAGATAGGATCAATTGAAAATTGTAAATAAGTAAAAATTTGAAATTGTAAATATTTTATGTGTGTAATATTTTGGTATTATATTAATAAGATTATTATTATTATTAATGTAGCATAGTGAGCGCAAATAATAATGTTATGTTTCAATTAATAAAGAGAAAATTCCATTACTTGAATTGATTATTATATCGTGATATACTAATAAAAAATAAATCAATGCTAAGTGAAGGCTATAAAAAAAGCGAATTATTCCACATTATAAATAATATTTAAGAATTTATTGTATTTTAAATACTTATATGTATTTTCACAAAATCTGGCATTTCTGATTTTTATAGTATAAAAATATATACATAAATATAAACAATAAATATAAATATATACATAATTGAGCAATTTAAGTGGAAAATATTTTTATATTTCTAAAATAATTGATATTTATTATACTTTTTAAGTATATGAATAAATCTTCCGCCATAAAATATATGAAAAATTAGAAAAATATATTTCATTTTTTTTGGATTTTTTGGAAATTAAGGAAGTAAACGTGATATATTTATTATAATAAGTAGAATATTTTTTTCAATTATACTACGACTGAATTGCTATAAATATTTAAGTATTTCAAGTAATATTATGATGGTCTTGAAATTTATTCAAATACTGTTGTGAAACTTATATCTGATGTTGAAATAAAAAAAGATCAAATAATTATTTCAATAACATTAAAAAATCATTAGTATTCTAATATTAAAATATTATTTGAAAAGAATCTCGTATGCTGGTAATGCAGTTATAATGATTTATTTGATTTATTATTCTGGCTATATTGATTACATAAATAATAACTACTGAATAATGTAGTATGAAATGCTAAAAATAAAAAAGTTTAATGAAATCTATTGGTACAATACGATATGACTTTATTGGCATAATAATATAAATCTGAGAGATTTTTTCCAAACCTAAGTTATCGTTAATTGAAAATTGCCCAGAGAAATACAATTAAATGTAATTTCATGATTGCACATTATTTGGAGTTCTGTAATTTTCTCATTAATCGTCATCTAATTTCCAAAATCGAGTTTGATCTGCTGGTCGAGTGCAGGGAGCGAAAGCATTAATTACACGCCGATATGCATTTCGATGCTTTTTACGTTTCCCGAGACGAGTTTGCAGGGGCATTGGAGACGTGCTGCGATAATTGATTAGCGCACACTGTAATAACGCCAAGTGCTCGGGTATTTGTCTGGTGTAATTTTAATGAAATTTGATAATATCGGCATTGCGTACATTAACGGATGTAATAATGCGCTCGAGTGCTCTGGTGTAGTCTTTTCTATGATTTTGGTCTACCCTTCTTGCTACGCGAGATTTAACCCTTGCTGACCTGGAATGCAATTATGTGAAGTAATTGCAATGAAAAGTCATTGGTTCGCTGGAAGGATGTCGAGATGGGCACAAAATATGTGATGTAAATATAAATAATTCACAACGGAAAATCGATTTGTAATGCTGGTGAAAAATTCAAAACCTGATTCTTCTAATATTACAAATATTAACTCTATATTATAAATAAAAAAGATTAGTCATCCCTTTTCCCATCGTAATTCTCTGAGTTTATTTACGTGCCTTGAATGGTGTGTTCAAAATTTTATTTCTTCGATGAAATATTTGCTCGATCAAGCTCGGCTAACACTTACAAGACCTTAAATCATATTGGCAACTGCTTATAACGGCTAAATTGTCCCTTAAAAATTTAACAAAAAATGTATTTATACGTAATTCATTTTTATCTTTATAATTTGCCCAAGTTTTACGAACATTTTATAATAGGAAAAAATATATTATCATTAGGTTTTGTTAAAATTATTTTTTGAAATATAATACGAGTATAAGAAACAATAGTAAATTATTTGCCCAAACGATTCGAACAAATTAATATAAAAATCAGGAGAACTTATAAATTGTGTCTTTTATCTTAAAAAAATATTATATTGCAGGGCTTATTGAAGTGTACAATTGCAAATATACTATTTGATTTATAATATACTAAATTTTTTAATAAATAAGAAGATTAAAATTGTAATAATCTGTAATAATCTGTAATAATAATGTAAGAATCGCTTGAAATGAATGTAAACTCGTTTTTTCAAGGAAATTAGGTAGACCCCAATGAGTCATTTATTTTTTTTTTCGGCCGACTCCAATGCTATTGCAAATTACAGAAAATTTATAATAATGTCCACTTGTCTTGTCGATTATAATTAAATTTAATTTTTGCTTTATGGTGTAGAATAAATTACGTTTTATTCTGTGAATTCATATCAAGATATTATCTTAAGAGATAAAAGATATCTTAAGATGCAAATTTCAGAAAATTGAAATGTTCAAATAAATTTAATATTGAAATCAATGTATCATTGCTTATAAGAAAAAGATTGTACTCGGCTCGATTATGATAAATACCTTATGACAAATGCAAAAAAATTTTCGATAATTTTTCAAAAGCTCATTTAGAATTATAATGAAGAAGTGTTTGATAATGAATTGAAATGAATTTATCGTTTCATATACCGGAATCAATATCACTATAATTATGATCTTATTAATATTTATATATTGAAGTAAATAATAATAATAGAATAATGTAAAGTATAAGTAATTTTTTCGATGTATGAAAGCATAATTTTGTAACATTGCTTACGTACAAATAAGTAATCTGCATTTTCATAAGAGTAATTTAAAATTTCAGTTACATAAAACTCCCAAAGATCATATTGCATTTCTCGTACTCTTATTTAATTTATTTTTATCGAAGCGAACAGCCACTGTGCACTCAACGAATAATCATGAAAAATTTTGACAATAACAAAATCATTGAAAATGATGAAATTTTCTTAAATGAATTCGATAAAGTGCAATTCCTCTTATTTAAGCCGTCACACATATTTCCAGTTGACATTCAATGTGCAAGATGAAGAATCAGTTGGAAATGCGCGGATTCAACAGCAAGCCAATTGAAAGCAATAGTAGTATTGAATTGGCGAAACTGATTTTCTAGCCATCATTAATGGCGAGTTGCGGCGCGAACGCGGCCGTTCTGATCCCTCTAATCATCCTATCATCAATCGTCTCTTCTAATCCGTCGAGGCAATTGCAGCTCCGAATCTATTGCACGCAACGTCAAATGCTCTAATGGGGCTCAGCAAAATTGCGATTATTCTCCTTTCAATGGTTCTTGTACTTCTCATAAAGGAAAACGTCCGCTCGCGTCAATACCATCGTTAAGCACTATTTGCGTCGAATTATTCATACCCTTTTTCATGTTTTCCATAACATTACATACCTAATCCCTATGATATTAAAAAATAAATAAATAAAAAAAAATTAAAACACAATTAAAACTCCTCAATTATTGAATGCTCTTGATACATTCCTCGTTGTAATGTCAAAGTATTGGTAATGGCAAAGTAAAATCATACGTCAATATGAAAAATATTGATCACAACAGAATGCTTATATTATGCAAGTTTCAAAATAAATATATCGATGTATTATAAATTTTATGATATATACGAATATACGAATTATATTAAAGATTATCAAGGAATTATAATGGAATAATTATTATAAATATCAATACATTCCCTCATATTTTTCATATACAAAGATAATCGTAATAATCATATTTGATGTGTATATAAGGAGATTAATGATTCAGTTACTACCATATCCACCTAAACAAAGCTGTTTGGCTTTTGGTTTTGTGAAAATTATAAACAAAAAAAAAAAAAAAAAATTAATACAAATAAGATAAATTTATATAATGTGATTCGACTGAAATGTGTCTTTAAGCATAGAATGTAATGGTAATGTGAAAAGTTTCAAATACATGGTTTAATGTGTTTTTGTGCTGGTACACGAATGTCTAAAATTTTTCACACGCATCAATAATTTTCAAAACACAACTATATCACATCATTTCAGCCTGCATAAACCAAATGAATAATGTGTAGAAACATGATCCGCAAAATAAATTTATATCTAAAGTAAGTTTGATCAATACAAAAGTTCTGAGTTTCATCTACTATTAGCAATAAAAGAATGCAGTTCGTCAGATGCAATAAAAGTTATATATTATCAAGATTATTTTATGTTTTTCGTTTATGAAACTTTTCTAATAAGCGTAATAAGAAATATGGGATTGCATAAATTTTATTCTAAGCCTAATTTCGTTTTAACTATTCGATCGGAACGGCAAAAGTAAAGCTTAATATTTAAACTTATATCTTGGAAATTAATTCATAGCTGGACTCTGGTAAACTGATAAGAAAAAGTATATACGATCCAACTTTATTCTCCCGAGCTTACTGATTCAAATTATTCGAATAACAGTTCAGAAAGTTGAATCATAAAACATATAAATCTATGCATGAGAAATCAGATCTTTTACGTGCCGTTTTTTGACTTTTATAGCCCATAACTTATGTCAAATTACTTTTGTTGCACATTCACGTGTTTTAACTTGGCTCATTATAAAAAAATACCTGCACATTACGTAATACTTTTTATCCGCAATACCTCCGACGGGAGTTTTTCCCTTTGACGTTGAAAAGATACTAGGCATAGGGCGCAATTCAGTAATCGCGTCGGAATAGCTTACCTCTTAATTCTCTGACTGGGCATTAATTCCTTTCTATCCCCAGCCCCGCTTCTACCAGCCTCGGATTCTATTGGAAAAATCCCACGGCTCAATCATCAACGAATTAAACACTCTGCGTCTCGTTGCAGCACGCAAGCTATGCGATGCGATCAAGGTAGAGACGACTCGGTTGTGCGTGCGTGCGTGCGTGCGTGCGTGCGGTAGCGACTCCTCTATACACACAGCCAATTATTGCGGTTAATCCCGGCCATAAATATTCTTGAGTTATATTTTCCGAATGCACGTGGAGCGGGATAACCCTCTCTCTCTCTCGCTCAGCACCCCGTCCCTCGGCTCGCCACGAGCCCCGTTTCCGCTTCTTGATGAGTTGCTGCCTGGAGGGGGGTGGGGGAGGGCGGCGGGGCGGAGGAGAGGCTGAGGCGCACGACCGAGTCGGTGTTTAGCCGTTAATCGCTCAATTAAATTGGATCACCATGGATTAAACTGGACGACATACGGGGGCTGCGCTTTGCTATCGCCTGAGTGTTTCGTGCCATTTTGAGTTATTTGAAATTTATGAAAAGTTCATGATAAAGTGGACGCGTAGAGGGCGATGGAGGGCGCAAGTGGATTACTTGCCGTGATTTTGTGAATGGCAACGGCCCTGTTCGTTGATTTTTGCATTTATTTTTTGTGAAAAGAAAAACCTCGCTTTTGCCAATGCTAATTCTTTTCAGAATTATCAATCCATGTTGTTATTAGAGGAGATTGGCAATATAAATAAATAAGTATTCTGTGATTGTCTATTATTAAATCGATATACCATCGCCTCATTTTATTCAATATTTCAAATATAAATGATGACATTTATATATACGTTCATCATTATAATGTATAACGCTTATTAATCGCTATTATTAGATTTACTCGATTACTTTATAGTTTCATTAATTTTATATTCCATATTTATAATTTAGTATAATTGAAGAATGAGTAATGTCGATGTGAAATGCAATTTACGGTATACATTCATGGGACTAGATGTATTGTAACGAGTGGAAATTCACTATCCGCTTCTCTCCCATATGCCCATGATCATATATATTAACTTTTGTCAGTGAGAAGGCAGGGAGAGGATAATGCGTCAGTGGTAACTAATATAAAAGAGAGAGATAGATAGATAGAAGATAGATAGATAGATAGATAGAT
>NW_011948416.1:3692566-3695970 GCF_000503995.2 Ceratosolen solmsi marchali | reverse complement strand
GCTCGAAAAGGGTCGAGGGAGACCATACTTACGTTAGTTTTTTCTTTTAAATTTTTCTCTATAATATGAAAGAAAACCTAATTAGGAAAGCCAGTCGATGAATAAAAGTTTAACGCAAAAAAATTTATATATTCTTTCAACAATTTTTTAGAGTTTATATCATAGGTTGACAAACTGCACCCAAAGCCTTGCAAACGCTTATCATTCTATTGTATACACACGTACGCACGCACATTATATACTTTGTAAATAAGGTTTGAAATTGTAAATAAGGTAGTTATAGAATATGAGAATTTTAAAATAATTAAAAACGAATTATTGGTTAAAAATGACAATGAATCAATAATTCAAAATGACTTATGACCTATTCGTTATTTTTCTTTTTTTTTAATACTAAATATCCTATGCAAACTTACCTGTTCGACTTCAACGTGTAAGCGGAAAAGAAAATATTTGTATCAAATGGCCAGTTTAAAATTTAATCAACGGACTTAACGAGTATATCGTTTGAAAAAGTGAAAATAGGCCACAATGATACTTAGATATAATCAGAATATTAAATTTTTTTGCCAGTAGGCGAGTTATGCAAGATCGCCCTACGTTATTCGGATACGCTAATCAAGGCAGGTTCTCTATTTGCACTGGACACGAAGAGAATAGAGGGGAGGTTGGATGGATTAACGGAGCCCGATTGAACGCGAGATGGGGTTGTTCCGTGTTCCACCCCCCTGATCCCTTCCGCGCCTCTTGGCCGACGGCGTTGGCGTCAGCTTGTGTAACTATCGGTAATTAATCAGAATCATCTCCGTATATATCGCGTGTATGTGTCCTCGGGAGCGCGGTGCTCTGTAGTTAACCAGTGACGTCACGCCCGTGGCGACATCTGGCTGGTTGGGCACTCGTTACTAGAAGCCGGACACCGGTGTCGAGGCAAACCGAACTCGTAATCAAAATGACCCTGTCTAACCCCACCGCCTACTTGGTAGATCGACTACCCTGCTCTCATCCCATCCCCCAACCCCTGCCAACAACGACAATTCGACCGTAGCGAGCTCTTTCACTCTACACTTTCCAACTCGGGAATGCGTAGCGGATGTTGCAAATTAATTCCTCATTTGACGCTATCCCGATTAACATCGGACGCTTCTTTTACTTAATTTTGCTCTTTCCATTTATATTTATTCTATTATCACCTGTAATGCAATTCATGTTTTTTGTAAATTTTATATTTTTTTATTAATAATAATATACATAATACACACTTATGCATAGCGCAGTAAATGTAGATATTAATTTTAAGTTTTATACCCGTTTTCTTTATTAGTTTTACCTTTTTACTTCTAATATATTATATAAAATATAATTATCTTTTTAATCAATCTTGAAAATGTTCGATCATGCCCAAATAAAAGAGATTCAATAAATTTTATAAATTCCTTGGCTAAAAACATAATATTAAAATGATTACTTATATAATAACACTTATATAGGTGAAATAGTAAATTTTAAACTATCTATTGTTGTTGTTATTATTATTATTATTATTATAACTCAATATTTGTGAGAATTCAGAACATAGTTTAGCCAACCAACAGATAGTTCAGGTAAATATTATTATGTGTTTACGTTGAACTAGTAATTTCGTGATTGGATCTAAACTAGCATGTATGTACCTATTTATTTGATATTATAATAATAATACAAATTCTATAAATTTTTTCGTTATTTTTCTCATTAATTATTTCTAAAAATATTAAGATAAATAACTTACCTTGCAGTTTGTAGTCTCAGTAAGGAGTATTATAATTTGTTTAGTCTTTTAATTTCATCTTTTTTTTTTTTGTTTGTTTACCACTTCACTTGTAAAAATAATTGATTATTTAATTCGAATGAATTAATAAATTTATATTGAAACAGATACATCCATATTGACCAATATTCATAAGTATATAATTATCAAATTTATCAACCAATGTATAAAAATTAATATATCAAATATAAATTTACTTATTGTAAATAATAGGCCATTATAAATTCATAATTATAAAATATTAAGATTTTCTTATGTATTTAATATACGTATAAAATGTAGTTGAAAAAACTTTATTACGTTATTATGCAAACTTACTTTAGTAATTCATTGCAGACAAAGTGCATTAGACTCTAAATCGTTTTACAATTATTGCTTTTATTAGTTTAAATTAATTATTTTAGATACAGGCACGTGATTAAATAGTTGAATAATTAATATAAATAGATAAATACTTTTAATTTTTGTTAGCTACGACTCCTTTTTTTTTCTTTTTTCTGATAATTATAAGTAATAATAAAATTCATTGTATTCGTATCCAATTAATTTTTGCAATATTAATGTAAAAACCTTATTAATAGCATTTGCTATTATCGATTGAAAGATCCGAGATTAAATTTTTCAATTTCTTTACTTTATTTAGAAGTATCTACTACGGGAAAATATCAATCAAGTAATTTACATCATTTTTCAAGCCCATTTTATAGGTAGAGTGTAGTCTACTATGCTAACTGTACGTTTCCTATACGCAGTAAGAAAAACTCGCATATCTGGTGATAAAATATGAGCATTTCTAACTAGTAAAAAGTTTAGTCTTTAAAAGTAACTCCAACTACAATCGCGACCAAAAAAATTAACACGAAAGGCCGACAATAAATTTTCATTACATTATATCTCGCAGGCATTTTGTGAAAAATAAGCTGCAATAAAGTATATCGTAATTAAGGGCCCATCCCAGTACATTTGCCTCCTTGAGTTACATGAAGAAGATATGCACTCCAACGATTTCTTCCCACCGAGGACCGAGTCCGGATAAATGTTCACTACCACAGCCGGTAACTAAGTGATCCGCTAAAACCATCTCCCAATAGAATCCTAGCGGCGGCAGAAGCGTTATCGTGAAAAAAAAAGACTCGATGTGTAAATAAATATCCAAGTCATATATAGTGGAAGTGCAGTAGTAGCAGCAGCAGCAGCAGCAGCAGTAGCAGGAGCAACAGCAGGAGCAGCAGCAGGAGCAGCAGCAACAACAACAACAACGACAACAACAACGACAACAACAACGACAACAACGACAACAACAACAACAACAACAACAACAACAACAACAACAACAACAACAACAACAACAACAACAACAACAACAACAACAACAACAACGACAACAAAGACAACAATAAGGGTAATATTAATGGTAATAATAATAATAGTAGTAGTAAGTTCAAGTCCAAGGCGGCGGAGGCGTAAGACCTGGGGGACGCATTCACCGCGGCGAGCCCCAGTAATCTTCGCCAGACGAGATATTACATTTGAATAAATGTCATCACCGATAAAGCTCCGTATCCTTCCCTTGTGGCAGCCCTCTCGCTCGCCA
>NW_011948416.1:3675175-3692396 GCF_000503995.2 Ceratosolen solmsi marchali | reverse complement strand
ACAGTATGTGTGTCAAAACACCCCCCCCCCCCCAACCCCGCACCACCCCACCCTTTGCGCCAGTCGATGCTATTAGTTCGATGGCCGATGGCCGATGGCCGATCGACTCCGCCCTGCATTTCTGCAGTTATTACCAAGACGATTTTGAATTATTAGCCAGACTCTGTTGCTGATCGGAGCCTAATGGGTTAATATTGCGCTCATTACGTCCTCAAAGTATTCTAGCTTTAATTTTCTCCATTATTAATTCAAATAATGAAGGTTGCAACGCGAGTAAGAGAGATATTGGAGGATAAATTTGAATTCTTAAATGCGCATTGTTTTAGTAAGCGAAAGAGGTATGATTGAACAAATATGTATTGAATGATAAGCCATATTTTACTTATTCGATGTAATTACATTGTGTACAATTAGAGACATACCAATGAGAGTTTGTATTTTATCCTTTGTTGTTTAAGAATAAATTGGCCGATAAAGTTATTTGTGCTATTTATTCGATAATAAAAGATCCTGTGTGTAATGTAATTTATCCAAAGGCAGCAAGTTCGACGTGAATAATAATGTCCACGCGGGCGCTATTAGCAATGGTTATGAATTAAATTATCCTTACTTAGTCAAGATTAATAAAAGAAAAGTAGCATTATCGATAAGAGTCTTAGTGGAGATTCGCTGTTCGATATATTAGATGTAGTTGAAAACTAAAGTACAGAGTGCAAAGAAGGTGCAAGGAAGATGGAGAAATTGAATGCGACATTCTGTGCGTGTGTGCGCGCGTGCTCATGGGCACGTGTGCGATTGTAGGTGAGAGCAAATTGTACTGTATAGTTGCTTGGCATACTGTATGGCTTCTTCTTTTCTTTTTTCTTTAAAGTGAGCTACAGTAGTTAAGGAGGGGAAAAGGAGCGGCGCATAGTCTTCAAAAAGTTCTCAAACCACTCGAGTCAAGCTGTTTCTACACCCGCGCCTTTCCAATTTCTTAAAGAGCCGCGACAATTTATGTGAGGCGTGTTCATAAACTTCCGCCGTCACACCCGAACTACCTTTCTCTTTTACCTCCTCCCTCGTTGCCTTAGAGCTAGCTCCTTGCTTTTCTTCTTGTGACCAACCTCTTTTATTCTCTGCTTTCGTTACACGAGTCCAAATGTGCAACTTCGTCATCGCTAATATTTCAAGCTATTTTATCGCGCTAAAATTTTTCATTCACCAATAGGCGTTATTAGATAATTTAGAATTATAAATTTCAAATATCCACATGTCTGCTAGAAGCGTCAGATTACATTAAAAAATCCTCAATCTTTAACACAGTACAAATTCAACAATGTGATTTTTTTGTTTATTAATAGATAATTTAAATACACATATGTCTGTCCGTGTATTTATTTACGCGTGCGCGCGCGAGTGTATATGTACTGATGTTTTTATTACAAATCATATTTTATTACTTTCATTCAAATATAATGGCTATTATTAGAAAAATTTTTAATAAAACCTAGAATAGTAAATTTATTAAAATAATAAATTTGCTGTAATATCATAGTAAATACCCTTTTGAATAAACAGTAGTAATTATAATTTTCACGTATTTATATATAATAATAATAAAAATTAATTTCTAAAAGGGAATTTCATTTTGAAACGGCTTGGATTAAAATTCTTATAATTTATCTTTGTACAAACCCTTTTCCAAGTTTTTATTTTAATATAAGCAGTCTTCTTTTTTTTTTTTTATTTATTATAATATATATATGTCTGAGCATCGATTGCGTTGCCTTTGATAAATCGTAAGTAGGGGCATTTTTTCAGAACGGAAAATGTTTTCTATATTTCATACGTTGTAACGTAAAATGTGAGCTTTAAGCAATTTAAGTAACTTATATGTATTCATGCACGCATGCGTATGCATAAACACGCGCGGACACACGCGCGCGCACTAACGCACGCATGCACACTAAAGCACGAGTTTTAAAACAAATGATTAATTTTTAAAATAGTTTTAATAAAAATGTATTTTACTTACGAATTATGAACTCTTTTGTGAACTATAAAATTTGTTATAACTATTTTGAAATATTACAATATTAAGTGTATTTGCGTTCTGGCAAAAAGCTATTATTCCCACTAAAACACAAATTCAAAAGAGAACGATCATTTATGCTATCATACTGCCAAGTCTTATTTTTAATTCTATTTCTATAAAGAAACCATACGTTTACGTAATATACACTTCACAAATAAGTTCGGAAACGATTAAATCTCCCTCACACAGTCGACGTATTCCCTCTCGATTGAGCTCCTTCGTATTGCGGCATAGTTCTTAAAAAGTTACTCTTGCCGTCGTATTTTCCCGATACTTATTAGATTTCCTACGTATGAGTGAGCGCACGAGCGTAAAACTTTGGTAATATCCCCCGTATGTAAGCGGGCGCGGCAGTAGTGGACGGTTTTACGAACGTTTACACACGTGCCGTGGAGAGAGATATAGAGAGAGAGATATAGAGAGAGAGATATAGAGAGAGAGATATAGAGAGAGAGATATAGAGAGAGAGATATAGAGAGAGAGATATAGAGAGAGAGATATAGAGAGAGAGATATAGAGAGAGAGATATAGAGAGAGAGACTTGAAAATTCATTTTTACTACCCCTGTTTTTTGCACTTGAATTATATTTTTCTCTCCCTGTTCTTTGTCATTCACTCGATAATTGATTCTTGTCATTCTCCATTTTTATATTCTGGCACTTTCTTTCGCTTACCTTTTCTTCTCATTTCATGAATTGAATTTAATTTGCTCTTGGACTATTATTCCTTTTTTCGTTCTCCTTGGTTTATTTGAACACTTATTTGTTTTTGAATTTTTTTTTTTTTTTTTTTTTTTTTTTTTGAATATTACGTGTATATTAATTTGCTTTAACGTTTCCAGCATTTATCGCGAAACTTTTAATGTCGATGATGATATTAACACAAATAACATTATAATAAATTTAACTCGGATAATTTACCTCGTTTCTATCAAATGTTTTTCAATATTTTGCAGAAAGAAAATTTTATGTACACGCGGTAACTTTCTATTAATAAAATACCAATACAATAATTTTCTAGGGTTTTTAATTGATACTTTTGTACTTTCATTTTTGTTAGTTTCTCCACTATTTTTATTATCTAAGTAGTCCTATTTGATAATATTAAACAGTCGCACTCATAAGTATTTTATTATTAAATCAATGAAATTTAATTATCATTATTTAAAAAGGCTAAACTTTTGTTTTTAATTTTGATTCAACTGTACCATTCATAAATAATTATAGTAATAAATAAATTTTGTAATTCGATATATAAATACTTTATTTTTTTGGCCATCATTTAGTATATAGTCTAGTTTATATATATATATATATATATATATACCTTATTACCATAAAATAGTTTAAAAACGTGAACATTTAGATAATACATGGATAGCAGTTTAGTTTTAGAAAAAATAGTGAGTATGAGAACTATGTTTTTTAGTTATATTAATTTTTGTAGTGAATGAAAATTATTCGATATTTCCAATATAAATTGTCAAGCTCACGTAGCGTTTGAATTACTTTCTAATAAATAATAAATTAGAAAAAACAATTGAAAATACAAATTACCTGTCAGCGGTGAGAATAAAATTGTTCAATGCCTAGTACACTACGAATGTCTGGCAATCGTTCATACTTAATAACAAAATTATTAGAATTTCGATTATCGCAAATAATACAAAGCCAACAGGCAGATCTTACATTTCTCCTAACCTATTATCTCAAGCCTTTAAGCTCTATTCTTCACATTCATAACATTTCAAGCTGCCTGTATGTAAATATTGTAGTATCACTCGGAGAAAGATGAGGACCAAGTTGAGTATCGACTGTCTGCGTCGATGGCTCGACTCCCTTACAAAGCTTGAATTTTATTTTCGCGACTGGCTATTCGCGCTCTCCACTTGAAAGCGACTCGTCGAAGAGCGCCGCCGGAAAAGAAGACGGAATGCGGCGGAAAATTGATCAGAGGCGGGGGTTGGAGAAAATGCAACGGATACTTTGCCACTTATCCGTGGCGTGGCAGCACGAGTCGCAACTCGGGGTCGACGGTGCCAATATAAGGCGGCAAACAAGTGCACGCGGTTCCGGAGCCGCGTCTCTTCCTCAATAAGCCAGCAAATGATTTTTATTCTACGGCTTTAATGCCCATTATATTGCGGGGATCAGAAATTTATTATTAAACTACGATTTCATTGAGTTGGCGACCCGCGGGTTATTTTAGCTATTTGATAACTGGTCGAGTCACGCTTTAAAGAAAACTTCGAGTTTCTGTAGGTTGAAAAACTTTCTTAAGAAAGAAGTATTCTATCGCTATTCAATAATCAAAGTGCATTATTTCGATTCAATTACTTGAAAATCCTGTGAATAGATAATTAGCCTTGATTCATATTTAAATTGTTGTTTTTTGTCTTAAACAATTAGAGGTTATCTCATCGGGATTCGATTTCGTCGTAATTAATGATAGTTTTAATAAGGCATAAATGTTATAAATTATTCAATTAGTGAATTTGACAATTAAGAAATGCATTTCTAAAAGAGTTTATTTATTATAAATTATTTATATATATATATATATATATATATATACATCACAGCTTTGAGAAGTATTTACAATATCTTGGGATATACTTTCTTGGAATTTATCACGATAATTTAATAATTAACTATATTATATTAAAAAAATTTACATTATACCTCATGAACAAACAGTATGCATCGGTATTTCAATAAGCAAATTGTTTTAATTATTCGTATATTATAAACAAATTCAGAATTTCAAATGTCATAAATGTATGCGTATGTAAATTTAACTTAATTATATTTTATCCATTATTAAATATTCAATCTAAACATACTTTTTTATACAACAATCTATACTTCTATATATAATCGATTACATTAATAAAATTACTAGCCTTTTTTTAAAAATTTTTCTTTATTTACATTGTTTATTCAATATTCTACTAATTTATTTAATATTCTAAAGAGAAATTTTGATTTACGTCTAATTGCTTCAGGAAAATTTCTCCTTCTATTAGTTTCAAATGATTCAATATGTAAATTTTTTGAGACACCTGAATTTAACGAATAATATTTTTGAACTTCCTCACGTTCTCTTTTTGTTTTCAAATAAGCAAATATATATATTTCTTACTTTAAATGTCTTCTATTCATATTTTCATGGAAACGTATTATTATTATGTACTATTAAAATGATTAAAGTGTTAAAAACGCCATTAAACTTGCAATCTGCATGTCTTTTAAAGATTAAAAAATTTGTACGACATCTTATCAGTTGAAGAAATTTTTCTCATTTTTTACATAATATTATATAGAATTCTCATTTTGTGATTAACAAAGTTTATTATTTTTATCATTCTTGGTAATAACGTTGTACTCATATTCACCGAGTGTTATTGATTTAAAAAACTATTCTCTTCCAATGACGGACTTAATGTCTCCTTGAACTACATCCAGCATCTTATAAGTAGATAATTCATAAAATAATTATTTAAGTTATTTTTAAGTTTTATGTCAATAATAAATCTATAATAAAGATAATCATCTAAGTTAGTATATTAACAAATAAAATGTGTTATTAATATTTTTTAATATAATGATTAATTATCAAAGTATTCATATCTGATATAATAATTATAATAGGTATAATTATATTTTTCATTTAGCACTTATTAATATTTAAAATAATAATTGAATTATATTATTAAAATATCATTCAATCATATGAAAAAATTACGTGTATTTGACAGTAATATAGAAATATTTTTCAAAACTTTATCTTACAAAATTAAAAAAAATTCATGTCCCGTATTACTCAGTCAGTCAGTCACTTACTCTCCTTCTCTCTTTCTCTCTCTATGCATACATCGATCTATGTAACTGTGCGTTCTTAATTATCAATCACACAATTAAATAGTGCAAATATAGAAAAAATCGAATAGTTACAAAGATGGTGAGCTAAAATTAGACATACTTAGTACAATAATATCCACGCTTATCTACTACAAAATGTCGGAATGTCAGGTAGCAAGGAGAATTGAGATATATATATATATATATATATATATATATAGAGAGAGAGAGAGAGAGAGAGAGAGAGAGGAAGGATCTCTGGGACTAATTTACCATTCGCGGGTATGAGGGTTCAGTGTGGCGGTACTAATTAATCTCTATAGATTAACCCAATTAAGCATTAGGATGGCTCGTTAATTATTGCAAGACTCGGACGTGAAGTGTAGTTGGCTGGACGCATTCGTATAGCTACTCAAAATCCAGTAGCTTCGAAAAAAGAGAGTTAAAGAAAGGTATGCAGATGGATGGATGGGCAGATAGATAGATAGATTGATAGAGAGAGAGAGGGAATGAGTGAGCGAGTGAGGAGTGGGGGAGAGGAGTGCATTCGAGTCGTATACAATAAATACTCGAGCCCTACGTTGCAAATTTACCTAGGGTATTTGCTTAATTACGATCATTGCCGTTGTCTACGTGTGTATGGGCTTACGTTCATTACGTAAGTTTCAAATTCTAAGTGAAACTTGGTCAACTGTTTTCTGATCGGATTTCATTAAATTTTTACAAGTCCATTATTTATGGCTGCAGAGAAAAAGTATTTCATTACAAGCGGGATATATAAATTTATTTCATAAATAAACCACTAATAAAATGTCTTTGATTTTTGCATTCGCCGAGGTTCTCAGCCAAAAAAACAATAGGATAAACATAAATCTTAAAATAAGTATATTGCACATCGTCGTCATAATATTCATCTGAAGTTCGAATCATATAAATTCCAATGTATTTTTCTTTAACAATACTCATTACACATAATTTTCTTTTATTACCTATAATAATATGGTACGATGTTTTTTAGAGCACAATAAATTTTTTATTATGATTAAAATTAATCATATTGCTCAGTAATTCGATTTTATGCTGGTAATTTTTATTATTTTTTTTTTTCCAATTAAATGAAAAATAATACTAAATAATAGAATTTAATTTAGCACATCATTTTTACATAAATCGATATAGCTTTTGAAATATATTAGTAAATTACTAAAGAGTAAATTTTATTTTTAAAATTTACTTGAACCTCCTTTGATTGAAGGATAGCAATTTAATTAAAACTTTGAATAATAAACAAAATCAATTATCGCTTTCATTAGCGAATGGGGGTCTACATTATTGAAATTGTAAGATGGGATTGCTTTGTCAAATAGCGTTTTTAAGTTTTGAAACTACGAAGCGAAGAATCAGAATGAAAAGAGCGCGTTTTCTCTTTTTCTCTGTCGTTCGTGGCACACTTTTTCGTTCTCCCTGTAGTTTTTCTTTCTTCTTTTCTTCCTCCTCATCTTTTCCAATTAAAATTCAACGCCCACAAATGCTCCTAGTAATTGGCCGGGATCTCTTTAAGCGGCAAAATTACCCGGAAAAAGACTTGTCCAAATAAGAGACGAAATGAGAGAGTTAAGGGGGAAGAGACAGTGAGAGAAAGAGAGAGAAAGAGAGAGAAACAGAAAGAGAGAGAGAGAGAGAGAGCGGATTGAGTACAGCAAATGAGGTCGAAAGATTTCTGCGAGAGAGAAATCGTGTATCAACTAAAATCTGTCAGACACAAATTATTCTAAGAATTTAGTTTTAATTTGTTTTACCTTCGTGTTATTTATAATTAAGGGTTTCACTTGGCTTTTACTTTTAGTTAATGTTATCACAACTGTTAAGATTATAAATTTTTCTCTTTCAATCCCATGGTTTAATGGTAACTTATTATGTACCTTTTTAATTACTATTTAAGCATAGTTTGGTTTATCAATACCTGAAATTAATATTCATTCATTTATGTAAAATATTAAAGACTCATACTAGTGGTAGTTAAGAAAGTACATTGAATAGGCTTTGAATTATATATTTTAATTGCATTTATATAAGGAGACAGATAAATTAAGTTATGTAAGGTAATGAAAAACGAAAACATATCGTATAATTAATAGGAATTATCATCATTGGGTATAATAATATGCTTTTTCAAATTTTGAAGTTCATTCGCTAGCACCACTATATGCTACTTTGGTTTTAAAACTTATTCATAATAAAAATTTATGAATCTAGATAGAATATTGTTTCGGTCATTCGAGGGAAAACTTTATCTACGAAATCTTATTTCAAATTTCTATTTCAACTTATTATTTCTATGATATTCATTTATGCAAGTTTTTTCAACGAACAATTGTAATTGCTTTTATACATAAACGGAAGTCATTGTTGAGCAGAGAATAGAAAATACAATAGACATACCATGGAAAGTGCTTTCGTGGCTCAGGCAGTATATAGATAGCAAGTGGAGAGTCAAGTTATCAAATGCATGAACGACGTATGATCGAATAACTCAATTAGCATCGGACGGCAGGTGCAGAGGACAAAGTTCAGTGAATCGTCGACGAGGGCCTGTATGTGCTACATCGAAACAAAGTTACTTCCCGAATGTTCGATCACTCAATAGAAATCTGTGCACCCGACTGCACTCGTTAAACTAGTAAAAGATTTATTCTGTCTACTCGCTCACTACCTTCTGCACCGGCTTCTCTTGGAAATCAATCTTATATTCATTGACAATTACAAATAAGTTCAACTACGAATGAAGTTTCACGATGAGAACATATTTTTCAAATTGCTGAAAAACTTTAGTTTAACACTTCGCCTAATATATCAATTAACTTTATTAATAATTTCATATGATGTGTGGTTGTGATATTTCAATATTTAATTTTTCTGTTCTTAGTTAAGCTTATCAAACATGCTCTTTTATTATTTAAAAACATTACGATAAATTGCATATTAATTTCATGCATTAAAAATTATTTAAAAATCATTTTTATATATCATACTTAGTTCTACAATAGCTCGATACTTGCCATATATTTTTGATATTGAGTATTAATTAATCAACTAATAATAAAAGTGAAAAAGTCGAAACAAACTAGATTTTTTCTTTCGTAATATCTATTGCTAAATATTACAAGTATTAATTTCATATGGTTTATTATAAAATTTTTATCATAAATTATATTAAATCAATATTATATATAATCATATGTATAAGTTTGTGTAACCTGAAAGTCACAATATTAAATATGCAAATTATGTAAATGTGCAAATTTATATATTTTTAATAAATTAAATGAATGTAATTTTAAAAATTTTCGATGAATATAAAAACTATTTGGGTAACAATCAATCAATTAAGACAGTCAATTAATGAAGATAAATTTATTGTTATTATTCAGCGGTTTAATATAACACAGATCCAATATTTATTTAATTAATTAATAATAATACTAATATGGTAATGTTGAGTGTTTGGAATTCCAGCCACCAGTATGATCGCAGGTCACGGTGGGTGGATTAGACCGTATCGCCGGTTTAATGGCGTTAGTGGGTGGGGGGTGGGGTGGGGGGGGATGAGTGAGAGGTTAATGCATCAATTCAGAGTAAACACAATTGGTTTTAGTGACCTTTATTTAAGCGGTTGTTACAGTGGTGGTTGGTGTTTTATTGATCTTAGTGAGGATTGTTGAGTTCGTAGTAATTAGGCAGTTGACCATGAGTTGTAGAACATCGTTCGGGAGTGCAAGGCAAAAGGATGAATTGGGAGTACTGGGCACGCGGTTTAGTCCCTAAGTTTAAAGGAGTCTCTCCGGTTCGTGAATCCTTAGGCAGTTGATTGGTCAATGGTTTTCCAGAGATCCCTGTCGAGCTTGCGACTTCTTTGGCAATTAATTCGGCGATAGATTTTACCGAGCGTTGTCCGGCTCGCGAATTCTTAGGCGGAGACGTTTCAGGAATTATCGACGCCCTCTTCTGTGTTCTAATAAGAACCAACTCGCAGAGGCGTGACCTGTAATACCGACGCTGTGCCGCAATAATGAGTGTGTGGCGGGGGTCACCAGACAGTATCGGTGCCCTCTTCATGCGGTCTCATAATAATCAAGTTGCAGGGGCCTGACCGATAGCGTTGATAACGCCGAGCCGCAAATATAATAATATGTGTTATCGATACCTTGCTGGAGATGCCAGTCTATGTCGTCGTCCTCAAAGCGATCTGACTATTGTCACGTTGCGGAGGACGCACCAGTAGCTGGCCAGCAATATAGAATAAATAATATAAACAAATAAGTATACCTTGCACTGATTCCCTTAGCAGTGTATAACTTTCACTGGTATGGCACTAATTTCACTTGATTAACTCAACAAGACTAATTTTCTTCGTCGTCTGGTGCTCCTTATATATGATTCCGTACATTTAGCGCTGTAATTCTTGGAAGCTCTGGTGAATTCTTTGAAAGCAAGCTTAATAGATTCGAGAATCTTCCTTTGTTGCTATGCGGATACGGTATAAGTCTTTAAATACATCGAGAATTTTCATAACGACTACTTCAAATATTACGAATTAATAATAAATATAAATGTAATGGAATCATATTAAATGCAGCAATAAATTTTTTATTGTTGGGTAGTTCAATCCTGAACTGAGCTTAATCGAAAGTATATAATTCGTAATAAAATTTTATTTCATACACATAGATATGAATCTTAAATTTGCTCAATAATGACGCTATTCGTGATTTTAATATATTTCGTAGCTCTTCTTTTCGCCTTTTCATCTATTATAATTATACTTTTCTATAATCTTTCTTTTAATTTCGATAATATTCTTTTTATTTCATTTAGTCTGACACAGCTTATTTAGCCATTATAATTCGAACTTTTTATTTTCGTATAATTAAAATAAACTAAAATCACATTAAAATCATATTTAAAATTAAACGTACTATTAGTTTTTATTGTAACATAATTTTAATTTATTTTAAGATATAATGACATGATTGGATTTGCAAACCACCGCACTTTTTTTTTTATAACAAAGCCTATACTAATAAATAGCATTTATTATTATACAATATTTATTCATTATTTGATAATTAACTAATTATTATCAATTGCTTGTATTATCATTGCTACTGACAGAATTATCGACATAATTGCAATGAAAACAAAAGTGCTGTAACCGATTGTACGAAAAAATCAATAATAATACGGTAATATTAGGAATAATAACAATAATTTATTATCGATTGATTAATAATATTATGAACGTAATATTATATTTCGGTATCTCTATCTACATTGATCGATACTCTCAAAAATTTAGTTTTACTTTTTTAAAATTCTATTAAAATTTCGACTACGTATATAATAATTATAATTCAGAGTGTCTTTATTTCTTCTTTCATTTTCTTGTAAATAATCAAAACAACAGTTTTAAATAGTGTTTGAGACGATTCTATTGTATTTTTTTTTTTTTTTTTTGATGTTTTTTTGATGATCCGTCCGTCATTCACGTATAAAGCAATAAATTATAATGTCATAAAAACAGGGTCATCTTCATAAATGATGAATTTAATTTGAAAAAGATGTCCTCTTTCGTACGAATATGTTGACGAAAATGCGCCAGTTTAAGAAAATAACCATTAATAGATTATAAACTATGACATATACTTTGTAATAAATTTATATCTAAAACTTAATTTATACGAGCACATTAATTCAACTGTTCTCAATATTTAATCTAATTTTATGAATTATGAAACATAATTTCGATTAATATTGAAAAACCATCGACTCTACATTCTACAGATTTTATATTAAAGTAAAAGTAAGCGACTCCGATTGACTCGTAAGCAAGCAAGCACGAAATCGTAAAATTTAAATATTTATATCACATCGTATATTTACTTAAATAATCCAATAATGGAACATCTATATAAGATTTTTGCCCTTAAAAACATCAATAATTCGGGATTGACGTAATAATTCGGAAAAACTTACGACCTGTATTTATGAATTCATAAATGCATTCGTAAGTAAAGAAGCGCTTTTATCTTATTAAATATAATACTTTGATAAACAAGTCTAAGGACAAAAATAACTAAAATATTGAATGTAAATCTGTTCAATTTTCTTGATTACTAGAAAGAGACATATCCTCATAATTCTCAATGGAGAAAGAAACTTATTTTCACTGCGCAAACTCAGTTGATGATAAAGGTCAAAGGAACCGAATATCCGACACTCTTGGATCATGAGAAGAGTGAGGGAGGGAGCGAGAGCGAGAGAGGGACGATGAGTGTGTGGCTGTAATGGCTTGTGGGAGGGGATGGGAGGGGGCATGTAGTATATTCGAACTAAAGGACGGTGTAGTACGATAGGGCTAGGAAGTACTCGCTAATTATTACGGCTAATTGTAACGGGACTGCAGACAAGAGGGCAAGAGAAACGGGCTCTCGCACACGTCGGACGTATAGCACAGCGAGGGTGGCCGTCGTCCTCTTGTATGCCGCCCGGAGCAATTCGAATCCGTCCATCATCCCCTCGGCTTCGGCCATTGACATTAAGCACCTCCGTCATCGTTAGGCGAGTACGTAGAGGCGCGCACAAGCGCGCACACACACGTGCACACTTGTTGCGCTGCTTTGCGATAGCGAGAACGGTGGTTGCGATAATATTATCACCTCCGTGCCTTCTAAGGATGAGCTTTCTTACGATTATCTGCCTAGCGTGAGAAGGAATTTTACATGCCACAAGTGTACGCGTTCTCTATACCAGTTAATTACTAAGTCATTCTCTGTCTGTTTGGCTTCTTAGCTGGTAAATTAAATAACTTAGAGGCCTAAGTTTACTAATAAAAATTTAATATTTAGGTTAATTTATTGTTTATTATACGCTATGCAAATTTTATTAAATATGGAAATTGTAGTATTACTAATTTCATTAGGCTTTACTAATTTAATGGGCTAGAATATTATTAATATATATATATATTTATTCAAATATAAATTTTATAAATTCATATGCATTTAATTGCTCGTTGGATTATTTTCCATTACATCTTTTGTTAGAAAAATGTTTTACTTATAAAATATAATCACAATTTAACGAATCTGAAATAACGTGAGATCTATACATTGTTTATACAAATATTTTTCCTATATGGTTAAAAAATATCGAGAATAGTAATTTACAATTGTCAAAGGAATTAAACTTATTGTTTTTATTGTTAAAAAATTGTTGTACTTTAGAACATCAATATTTATTTTAGTAGCATTTTAAAGTTTCTACAAACTGTCCTAAAAAATTCTAATTACAAAATTATATTGTTAATATAGATGCTAAGTTAGTCGAAAGAATTATTATTAGCTATAAAATATAGGTTTATAGCTGCAATCCGGATATAAAAGTACAGACTTTACAGTAAATAACGAAAAAAGAGCTTCATACCATGAAACATTATTATAGAATCGGCTCAATGGTCAATGTTTTCTACAATCCGTGAAGGAGATATTTGTCAATTATATTTTACAAGGAAGTACCGTATATAAAAAAGTAATTACATATATATAACGTTTATCAAGCTATACTTTATTTTTTCATTTATTCGTAAACGTATTCACAATTCTTTAATTCCAAATGGTAGTTTTTAAGCTGATAAATTTCTGTACAGAATGAAAATAATTTTCTATATTTAATTTTTACGATAGAAAAATAAATAGAAGTATAGAAACATGAAATCCTGTATCTTTGTTAATAAAATAATAAAAAATTTAATTTCTGAGTTGTTAGTCATTATGAGACATACAGCTTCTGTAAATGCTGGTGAAAGAACATCAAGGCTTAAAAAATACACTATTTTTACCTTAAATTCTTTTTATTTAATTAAATTAAAATACTTTGATATCGTTCTTTATCTAAGAGAATGAACTCAATGAAATTGAAGTCGATTTTACGACACCTTAAAACGGCCATCCGAAGAACTCGACCTCGAAGTTCAATTATTCGGGGAAAAAAAATCATTAAATAAATCATAATTTATTATAATAAAAAATTGGCAAAAGTATTTTCTAATATTACACAATAAAAGATATAGAGGTAAAAAATATTTATAGTAAGACGGAGCTATTTAGGAAATATTTATTAATAATATTTTATTTCTTCTATCTTATCTTATACAATACAGTGTTATGAATATTATAATACATATCGAGGTATAACATAATGCAAAATTACAATTGGAAATTAATATAATTACTTGTCTTACCCAATGTATAATATAAGAAATATAGACAAATTAGATTTAAAATCATTAATAAACATTAATAAACATTATTTCCTAATTAAAAAAGATTTTGATTTAATAATTAACGTCTCTTAAACAAGAAATCGTACATTTTTTATTAGCCAAAAATTACTGTACTCGAACTATATTGAAATTTAAAGGCGAAAAAACGTTCTGGAATATGATGATCCAATGATTAGAGGAAATAAGATATTGATAAATTATGGAGCAAAAAAAATATAGAAATATTGCGATGCTAATATTTGAGAACTAAGAAAAGACTCACAAGTGGATGTGCCGAAAGAAATAATAAAATTATTGCTTCGAATATATTTAAATAGTATAGAATTTAGTATACTTATTTTGAAAATGTTAAACGTGTATTTATTTTTATAAATTTCCATTAAATGTATAGTTTACTACATATTAAATGTTTAAGGCATTTGTTATTTATTATTCAATTTGCTAATAATAAAATTAACAATATAAAAATAAATGTTATAATATGAATTATATTTTTTCATATGATTTACGAGATGCGATGATATTCTCATGATTTATTATACGTTATATTGACTGATTATATTATGTAATTAAATATATAAGTATTGAGATGAGTTTGTAATGACTAGAACATATGATATAAAAATGCATAATAATACTTATTATTTATTCATAATTTATTCATTTATTATGATAATGAGGAATTCTAATAGTATATAAAATTTGTTGCTAAATTTCTTACGATTAAAAACATGTTTTAACAAGTAAATAACAAATTGTTATTATTGAGATTTCATTTCACAGTTAATACGCGCAAAATATTATTAAGTTTATATGTATTATAATCTTTGTAAAGCTTGAGCAAACTGCCGTATCGTTTAATCGTTCAGTCTATAATTTAGGCCAATTTTAGAATGAACGAATACGGCAAAATCAAATATTATTTTTTCTATTTTTACAGAAAATGTACATAAATTTTCAATATTAATTTCATTGAAATAATTCCATAATTGTTTTTCTTTGAAATATGAGGTGATTATGCATATAGGAAGGGATACTCCATTGTATGGAAATATTGAAATAATATGTTGTGCCATATTTATATAAAATCAAATGTTTATTTTAAAAAATATTCCTGATTCTTTAACGGCTCTAAGTTTCGAGCACAACGAAGCATTGATAGAAATTAAAGTGTCTGCCGTCATTTCCATAAACCATAAACTTCAATTCTTAATGACTATTACGTTATTTCATATCAATTTTTTTTTTTTTTTGTTTTTTTGTTTTTTTTTTTTGTTTTATTCAAATTACAATGTAATAAATTTTTCGTAGTATTTATTCAACTACCTTTACATTTATTTTCAATAGTTAAAATTTAAAATAATGATAGAGAATGATTAACAACAAGCGTAGATTTTTGAATTGCATTTCATGAAAATATCATTGAATCATGATACATATTTACGATCAATAATTGTGTAATAACATTGCAAGCAGTGCCACACAGATGAATAATATAAATTGTATTTTGAAATATTTTGTTACTTCCCACATAATGTTATAACAAGTTAATAATGATGAAATTAGTTAGGTCAAATAATTATATTTATAAATATTTCATAATCAATGAAAAGAGAAAATGGTTTAGCGACTAATCTCTAGACATAGAAACAAATTTAGAATGTGCAATCTTCTCATTCATTTTCATTCCCTTTGTTTCTCTCTTTCTACTACTATTTCAATGCTTTCATCTATCATTTTCTTATTCTTATTATATTGGGAAGCGAACTTTAAGTTATAGGGCTATTCTGGAAACGTGTTGCCGATACTGTATGTTCGACAAACTTTTCAGTGTCTCGAGTGAAATGATCCATGTCTTGTTTTATCTTTCGTGTATTTTTATGAATTGCCGAGCTGTCGATTTCGGTGATGCCTGAGAGATTACTTTATTATCGCACTTGAGATTTTATTTTAATTATTACATTGGGCATACAATCTAATTCTTTAAGTTTTAATATGTCTGTTTTATATAGGCTTTAATTATTTAATAATGATAATAATTTATTCTAGATATAACTATTATTATCATTCGATGATGATAAGAAAGGGAAGAAATTACGTTATTTGCTTGAATGTAATGAAATTAATTTGAATTTATGAATTATCTTGTCATTCTTCTATTATAAGTTATGCCTACTTGGAATGAGAGAAAACATTTCTTTTCAATTCCTACACGAATAATTAAATAGATAGATAGAACAAGTACATGAAATGAAAAATAACAGTAGCACATAAGATTTTAGAGTTGAGAAATTTACAGTTAGTTAGTAACGTAAGAACATCAACAAAACAACAACAAAAAAATTATAAAAAAAAAAAAGGATATTAAATTTCTTGAAATAACTATAGTGAAAATATGTAAAAAGTAATGTTATTATATCAAAAATGCTTACAAAATTATAAAAGAAGATAAAATTTAAAGTCTAAATATAAGAATGTATTGCGGTATATTAAAATGTTGAAAATATTAATGTTTCTAAGAGATTTTTTTTAACAATTTTCTACAATTAATGTACACAATTAGCGCATAATTAGTATAATATTGCATTAGACTAATTGTTTTTTAACATAATATATTATTCCATTGTTAATGTTATTTATAATAGGTAATTACTTAAAGATTAAATAAGTTTTCATCCTTAAATGAATACATTTTTCAAAATAATAAGCAACGTCAGTCTACTACTATTTAGTTATTTCTAAGCGGACAACCATCACTTCAGCTTCTATAGTATCGTAAGTAGCCAAGTTTTTCCGTCGATTTTAATTTTACGAATTCATTATCCATACTTTAAAATAACTATTCCGCTATTGAGGGTGGCATTCAATCACATTCAACAAACGTCCATATACTATGAAAAACAGGCGTCCATTAGTTAGGCAACGAAACAAAACATGTCTATG
>NW_011948416.1:3653649-3675165 GCF_000503995.2 Ceratosolen solmsi marchali | reverse complement strand
AGCCAAAAACAAAAAATAAAATAAAAATAAAAAACGAGACACGAGGATGAAGATAAAGCACATAACGAGGATGAAAAGCAGGACTGAGGCTCGCCGTTTGCGTTCGCAGTCGAACTGCCGCCTGGAATTTTCAATTGTCACGAGAGAGGGGCTCGATATTGCCCAAAGTCTCGTGTCTCTAACGTGAGAGAACGCATTATGATATAAACGGGACGGAGAGACGTGTTGGTGCACGCAATTTGCGCGCTGGCGGCCATTGGGTAACGTGTTATGGGGCGGTTAACGAGTGCGGTTAACCGCCCCGCCGGAAAACCATGGTGTCGCGCTCCCTGACTACTTCGCCCCCCCCCCCAGCTTCCGTCCCGAACCACCCCGTGCCGCCGTCACTAACCCGCGCAGCTCGCTTTCTAATATATAGCGCTGGCTTGGCACGCGTGTGTGTGTCTGAGCATATGTCGCCAGTTACTACTCGCGCGCACGCCACTCACGCTGTTTTCCATTGCCCTGAAATGCGGCCCGCGCACACAGTTACGTGCCCACGCTTCTATGGATCGCGAGGACTGTTTCGTTGTTGCTTCGTAATGTCTATCCCCTCGGTATTTTGCCATTGCTGCATCCACACTCAATTCCTGCTTAATATGTTTCATTTACAAGCGCTTGGTTTTTAACCTCATCAATCAATTTGCTCGATTACCTTTCTCGGCCGATATAGAAGAAATTACATTCGTACATCAGTTAATAATTATGTTCATTTTTATTTATTTTGTGAGCAAGCCAAGTATTTTTTTCTCTTAATATTTAGTCATTTTTCTAATCATTCCTACAATTAAAAATTCTGCTTTTTAAAATCTAAAAATACCCATTAGAATAGAGAAAAAGCTCTGTAGTCTAAATCATTAATTACATTTGGCAGGCTAACAAATTTATTTAAGCATTTATTTTATTTATACTTAATAAGAAAGGAGGTATTTTTAGAAAAAAAATTTTGCAATTACTGTTAACTATTATTATTGTTCGGATCCCATATAGTAGTACCTTATTGTAGAATAAATATAAAAATTTATTCGTTGAAAAAATGTTGAAATGGAACTGTTATATAAACAATTTAAAATATTTGTTTAATTTAATCAAATATAATGTAAAAGTAATATAAAAACGAATATCATATTAAATTAAAAGCTTAATTATACATTTCTCGTTTTTACTTTCAACTAACATAGCTTTATTGTACACATATTTTTATTACAAATTATAAACTGTACCTTTAAGAGTCAACTGTTAAATAGTGGTATGTGAATTTATTATATTATAAAAATTTTTTTTTTGTATTTTTATAATACGAATTGTTTTCTATCGTAAATCTAGAAAATTTATCATTTACATAATACTCCATTTTAGAAAACATTAATTTATTTATATGTTACTTAATATAACTGTTATATGGTTAAAAAAAATTTAATATTCCAAAATATATAATATGTTGAGTAATAAATAAATAAATAAATTAATAAATAAATAAATAAAATAAATTATTAACTTATTATTTTCGGTTAAATTCTTAAGTTTATTGAATTTTCTTTAATGAGTCTTTGTATAACAAACGGAATTGTACTTGAGATAAATGATATTAACTAAAGAAAGTTTTATTTTTTTAAGAACATAGTCTGTACCAGGAATATGTATATATATATGAAATGGTATATTATTGTTTAAAATATTATTGAAAGCATGTAATATCTACAAAATATGTTTAAATTTAATCGTTCTTTGTGTCATTAAATAGAAAAAGCCATGATTGCATAGTAAAAAAATTAGAATATTTTGCACAGAAAAAATTAAATAAATTTAGAAATATTTTGAAGATATAACTATTTAATAAGCTATTTAGAGCTACTTGAACAATTACAATGTACTCGAAATTTTTCGATTTTCTCAGTTTCATTTAATTCATTTTACTTTGTTTCTCTTCTAACAATCACGAAAATTCCATTACTTTTTTCAATGGAATATTTTAATACTTTGAATCTTAATTTCCTTAAAGTAAATACACATCCATATACTTGTAATACAATGAGTACAAAAAGCAGGAAGTGAAGAAAACGATTATTGACATTCATCCTCTTCACACCGCGAACCCTTTCCGTGCACTCGTATAAACATCGCATGGGGCTTTTCGCAGTCAATAACAAAATTCGATTAACGTGACATGAGCGAGAGCTTGAGTGTAAATTTCCTTTACCTCTCACAAGAAACTCAAGGGACAAAATGAGAGAGCAAGCGAGACACACAGAGAGAGAGAGAGAGAGAGAGAGAGCGGGGGAGAGAGAGGGAGAGAGAGAGAGAGAAAGAGAGAGAGAGAGACAGAGAGAGCGAGCGAGTGAGAGTAAGTATGCGCGCGTGAATGCGTATGCAACATAAAGAGAGAGAGACAGAGAGAGCGAGCGAGTGAGAGTAAGTATGCGCGATACAATTAGCCGCGTGGGGGTGAGGATGGATTCATTTAGTGAATGAGTCGAATATGTCTATGGCGTGGTATATAAAAACAAAATTGTTCTACGAAAATATAATAGTAATGTATAGTACTGAACATTCAATGAAAAAAAAATGAGATTAGTACTGTTAATGACAAGAACATGAAATATTAATAGCATTATTCACCATAACAGACTTCTATTTTAACAATATTTATGAATAGTAGCGTTACCATTATGCCACTGTACAAATGAAATTTATATTTGTTCATAAATTAATGTCCCCTTAATTATTATTATCTAATTGTTATTAATTATCATTACTAAATTATATCAATTAATTCTTTACTAATTATTTATATTGACGTAGAAAAATTATTTGAGGAGGTATATTCTATTACTATACATTGGCTATTAAGAAATTTTGTATCTTTTCCATAGATGTCATATTGTTCCTTAGATGTTAGGTTTTGAATGAATGTAAACTAGAAAGTTCTTTATCTCTCATATTTAATGATCTCATAATAATGCTAATATTTTATATTGAAACAAGATTTTGATGATTTATATAAATAATAAGTGTAAATACATTTTGAATTAACATAAATTATACTAATTTTCACGATCAACAAAGGAAACATACAGTATTTTTTAATAGTACATATAACAATAAAATTATAAATCTAATAAGTTATTTAACAAGTCCTACAAAAAACATAAACTTTCTTAGGTTAAAATTATAATAATTATTAGATGATTAATAAATAAAGGAAACAAAGAGCAAAGTAATTAAGACGAGTAAGAAACGTTAAATTATAATTTACTCATAAAATATAATTTATTATTTTATAGTAAATTCTGAGAGAATAGCCTTGTGTATATTTTAATTGAAAATACTATCAATTAAATTAATTTAATCGAAAATACAGCCAATAGTGTATTAAAAGAATAATATATTTTTTTTTAATTAAGTTTCTTAAAAATTAAAAGAAATATATAATCTAATTAAGATATAATAAGTTAAGTTTTAATAAGACAAGTAATTATTAATTTTTTATTTTACACATTTTAAATTCAATTATTACGATTATTTTACACAATCAATATAAATAATACGAAATTGTAAAGTTTTTTTTTTGAATATAGAATAATATTATTCATCAATAAAATACAAATTATATTTTAATTCCACATAATAATAACAATTAAGGTACAAATTTTTTTTATAAACACTTATTATTTTACTATAAACATATTAAATATATTTTAATACTTTAATATTTTAATAATAATAATAAGTATTGCAGATTTGATAAAATAATTATTCTCGTTATTTTGAATAGGAAATGCTCATTAGTGTTTACCCCGTTCATATAAATGTCATCAGTCACACAGACTCCGAGAAATAAAAAATTCTTAAGTATTTTCAGAAAATAATGAACATATAAGTAATATAAACAAATTAAAGACAATGTATGGATTTGATAGCGTCTAATGAAATAAATAAAACATAAATTTCCATAAAAGAGAAAATGCAGTCCATACGCATGCGTGCGTGCGTACGAGATAGATTGAGAGATATTGAGAGAGAGAGAGAGAGAGAGAGAGAGAGAGAGAGAGTGAAAAAGGCAAGAGTATTTTGGAACTCTATCGTCATCGTACTCGTCCTCGTCATCGTCGTCGTCAACGCCGTCACCGTCGTCGTTGCCTCCGTCGTCGTCGACGTCGTTTGCGGTGCGGCTGCTTCATTAGAGGCCCTTAATTAGCTTGCGGCGCGCACGCGACTTTGCACAATAGAGGGACTGTAGCTTCTGCGCGCGAGGCTTACACCATTCAATTACATGTTAATAATATATGCTCCGTTACATTAGCCTCGTTCTAGCTTGTCTTTGAAAAGAGAAGGAGGAAGAGCGTCAGGGATGGTAAAGGATAAAAAATGAATAAGAGGGGAACAAGTGTGAAAAGATAAAAAGGCTAGAGAGAGAGAGAGAGAGAGAGAGAGAGAGAGAGAGAGAGAGGTGTGTGAAAGAGAATCACGTTTTTGAATTGCGCATACGAAAGATGAAGAAAGGAGCTTTTGTTGATATCAAAAGCAAAAAAGTGCAAAACGTAAGAAGTTGAATGTAAAAATACAATAAATGTTCTTTCACTTTATTTTTTTGTCCTATATTAAGTGAATTGTAAGAAAGAATTATCCTTTTTCTTTATTGTTTATTTCAATATTATTATTTTCAAAGAGAATCGTGCGTTTTTACACCAGCTATGTTATTGATTCAAATAGCGTGTATACAATGTAATGATCGTTGACTGATAAATTAAGTTTAAACGAATATTTTTAACAATGTTGTTAATATTTTCATATTATTTAAGCCATAGATTACAAATCGCAAGGAAAATCTTACGTTCTTAACTGATAAGATATCGATTCTTTATTTATATTATTCCATGGTGCAATGGAATTCATATGTATTTGTTGTTATAGAATCAATATTTTTATTCGACAAGTAATATGAATAATAAAATAATATATATGTTTATAGAAAAATATTTAGATTCTTGACTTTTCAGTAATATATTAACGCAGATTGCATGTTGCCAATAAAATTGAAAAATATGTTAATTAAAAATATGAAATAGTTAAAACAGGAGTACATATTACATATTTCTAATAAAAAATTAGTTATTCATTTAATTATGTAATTTAAAATACATGTTGTAAAAAGACAAAATTAAAAATTTTTTGAAAACCTAGATTTAAAGAATTTAATCAGTTTATTTTTTAATTTTTCTTATAATATCTATTTGAAATCTTATACAGATATGACAAATATGCTCAATATATATCGATTTTTAATTTCTGTAATTTTATATGGAATTTAATACGATTTAGAAGAAACATTTAATACGATGTATAATAATATATCGGAACAAAATAAAAATTATAATGAATAATAATAATAATGATAATTCCATTTTTTTTTATACCTAAGGAATTATAGAATCAATTTACAGATAATTTGATAAAGTAATAATAATAATCGAACAAAAATCTTAAATAATTTATTAAAATTATTTATTAGTAAAACAATTATTAATATATTTCACAAATTCAAGATTTTAATAAGATAAATCATTATGTTTTTTTTTTTAAATTAATAAAAGAAGCAATTTATATTTTTCATTTAGGACTACATTAAATGCTTGTTATAAGTTAATTATAAAGTATTAATACGACTAGCTTTTATTCTCATTTTATTTAACTATGAGTTGGTATAAGTATTTTTTTTTAATTTTCTCATTTATAATTAAATATTTATAAATACTTGATCTTCATATTTCATTAAATGTGTTGATAGAATAAATAAGTCAATATATGTGATACTGATGAACTTGTCCAAAACTATTTTTCAGCTATAATAAATAAAGCGAGATATGGTATATAGAATATGCATATTAATTAAATTTATATTTCAAGTTGCAAATCGTAAAGTCTCATTCACTGTAAATTTCACATAATCATTATTTATATAATTTTGTCGAAGATTCATTTGTATCCATAAGGACTTTACAAAATTATTTCAAATATTGTTTTAATTTTAAAGCTTGTTATATTAATAATATAAACTTTCTAAATTGTTCAATAAATTTTTTTTTCTTTTTTATAAGCTATTTTAATGAGATCCTAAACTTTAGCTATTAAATATGTAGAGTTAAACTCTACTAGGAAATTGGATTTTCTATTTATCATTGGTAACATAATTTTATGTAGAAAACAGCCGATTTTATAGACTCTATAAGCGTTTTTTTTTTTTAAATTATTTATTTTAGTAAAAAAATAGTTTTTATTAAATTCGTTTTCATATGGCACAGAATGAATTTTTTGTAGACATTAAAAAGAAATTGAAAATTGAATACGTATTGATTTAGTTAAAAATATTTTTTTTATAAAAATATATATTATAATATATATTTCTGGAGCTTCTACTTTTAATCTTTCATTTATTCTACATATAAACAATTTTAATTAAAAAATTAATTGTTTTACAAAATTATGTTAAATACATATATAAGCATTTATCAAATTATTTAATATTTTTCTATTTTCCATTCTCAGATCCATTCATACATTATGTGTTTATATATTTTATAAAGTAATACGGAGAGTATATTTTAACTCTTTATATCTATTATTTTTTACTATTTGTTAACATTTTTATAAAATAAAATATATATTTCATTTCTAATAAACAGGCTGTAATTGACATGCACCCTCAAAAGTTTGTTATCCTTAAGACTGAATAAGATAGAATATATTTAAGGGAGACTGTATGAGTACCTAAGAATAGTATATTAGATATCCAAAAGAACAGGCTCTTTCGCGTTTCTCATGTAAATGCGCAAAGAATACCCGAGATACAAAGTTATCGAAGCCAACAATAAGAAGGTGGATGAAATAGACAATAAGATAAGTAAAACTGCTTATGCAACATTTCTTTTATCCAAAAATAATTCTTAAAAGGAGCTTATCTGCATAATAGAGAAAAAGTATTCCTAGGTTTGATTAATCAACACCTGCATATATGTAAAATTTGTCTAATCTTAAAAAAGCTCCAGCACTATCATAACGCTTTTATAATTAAGTAAATATAGTAGAAAAAGTATATGAATTTATATGTATATGATAAGTTCTGTAATAAGTTCGATTAAATTCTATTTACATTTGATAATTTTTGTGTATAGAAGTTGCAAGCTATTTTTCTCACTTTGATAGCGTAAATTTCCCCTTGAGAAGATATTCTTACAAATTTTAAAGTATTATTAATATTCTTCCCTAAATGACATGGATAGTAATATTATTTTCTCTACTGAAATATAATGTATATTTGGATTTTTTTATTAATTTTAGGTTTGAAATTTTGAAAATGATGTACCAAAATTAATTTTTCTAGAATATGAGAATTTATTGTAAAAAATCCATGATAAAAAATGCAGTTTGTTGAGAATTTTTTTATTAAAAAAATATAGTTGATTAATATTCAACAAGTACTATATAAAAACAGTGAGAAAGTAAAGAGAGTGAAAGAGAAAGAGAGAGAGAGAGAGAGAGAGAGAGAGAGAGAGAGAGAGAGAGAGCGAGTTAAGGGTAAAGAAACTGATTAGATATCAGATATAATTCGTAGATGAATAATTAATTTTTCTATGTAATTATTGAATATTATTATAAATGAAATAAAATTATACTTTATAAATTATACAAACTTATATTAAATAATTAATAGTTAACAAATAATTAATATAACTTTCTATTCATTAAAGCTATTACGTCAGTTGAACATTGTACACGCCAATTAAAAGTTTTCTTCCCATATATTTGCTAATTATAAGAATAAAAACTTTTATTTTATTTTACGTTATATATTGTTGGTTTGTATGTCAAAAGGATTTTGTATTAAAATTTTCTTCAAATATGAAATATTATTAACATATTAAAAATAATATAAGTATCCTTTTAATTAATCCTTACTTTCTTTCGAAATATAATGCCAGATTTCGCCATTCTGTCTAACCTTCTATAGACCCTAAAAACATATTAGATTATATAAATACACATATCAACAAAAATATTAACATACTATTTGTTTTAAGATTATTTATTTTAATTTAGTATACCGTATGAAATGTAGGTTTTTAAGTATTCATAACTAATATAAATACTAGAGAAATGAAATTTTAAAAATGCATAAAAATATTTTTATAATATTTAATAAATTAAATTTTTACATGTCTATAAACTATCCTCTATGCGTAATGTTTTATAAGCCTCTTAATTCATTTATAGACATTAGTAATAAAATTGAGGCTACAATAAAAATTTGTCATGGAAAGAGTTATAGGTTATTTATGAGCAGCAAGCAGGATCGATAAAGTAAACGTACAGTTCCATTAAAAAATTATATCCTGTATTGAATTATTAAATTTTACATAGCGTATATAAAAACTTGGTTTCATTCTCCTATTATTTATTGAGGAAATATTATAGTTTTTACTTTTTAGTGCTCTGTTTATAATTCATATGATATGATACGCATATTCTCGTGATTTTCAAGAATTCAAAATTTAACAATTATTTATTCGATATTTTATTTATTTATGGAATTCGATTGTGGCTTACGTAATGATATATAAAATCACGTGCATCTGTTGCGAATATTATTTACATCACCTTCCAAGAACCCAATGAAATAAAACGTATGAAATTTATTTATGCATATTTAGAATATAATAAATGTTATAATAAAAATAATTATAATAAGAGAATATAATAAATTAAATGACACAAATTTTAAAAATATCCAAGTTTCTTTTTTCTTTTTTTTTTTTTTTCTTTTTTTTTTGAACGAATTTATAGATACATCGACGTATGTGGGTGTGCAAATCGACTGTTCAAATGAAAATGAGGACGAGTTTTTTTTACGATGATTATTCGCAGAGATTGAATGGAACGGAAGCATCGACGCCAGATTTTCTAGTCTACGAAAGATTACCCTTTATTGCCTTAATTAATTTTCATCCTTGAGCTCCAACTCTTCTACCTCGCCCTTGTCGAAACTAATTGTATCATTCGCCGATATTGATGTTGAAAAGACCTTTTTCGCGCCGCTTCGACTTCCATCTGCTTCTTTTCATCCTTATCATCCTTTATTCTGGCTCATTTTATTCATCGTTGAGGTTCCATTTTGAAGCTTCTGTTTTCCAATTGCATAGACCTTCCAGATTCATCGTTTAATAACGGTATATATATATATATATATATACCGTTATTTACCGTTATATATATATATATATATATATATATGTTAAATTTTTAATTGTTTATGCAGCTGTCAGTGTTAGTGTAAAATATTAGAAATAACAAGAAGTAATTCTTCCATAATAAATATAAATATTCAAATACCATATATATGTTAATGAATGATTTAAAAATTAGGTATATATATATATATATATATATATATAGGAAATGTTAGTTTATGATTACAGATTATGAATCAAAGGTCAATGGATAGTCATTTCTAAGCATCTGAAAATTCCGAAAATTACAGAATGCACTACACATACGACAATAGCTAGCGACTTTAATTAACGCAAGAGTTGTTTTACTACGGCACTTTGGCCAACAATCTGGCGCATAAAAATTGTCTTATTTGTCGATGGACCGAGTTAAGGGTGGTTTATTCAGAATAATACGAGTTAGAGAGAGAGAGAGAGAGAGGGGGGGGGGGGGGGGGGGGGTGGTGTGGTGCGGGGGAGAGACAAGGGTTGAAAAAGAGCTTTATTTCCGTCGATCGCGCATAGTTGCGCTATTCCGTGGCGTTATTACATTTTTTACGAATCGTTTTTATCGCTACGGTATCGTGTATCGCTCTGCTCGGCTCTTTCTTGACGACATGTACCTTACTTACGGCCAAATGACGAGAATACGGCCTATAAACTCAATCATTTGTAATAATAAATTCCTGCATGAAAGCGCTAAGTTTGTTTTTCGTTGGACGATCACGAGACGCTTTCTATCGCGAAGCCTTTAACAAATACAATGCAACCCAATTTATATTTTTTCCCTTTAATCGTCTTAAGTTAAATATAAGTCTTATGTTAAATAGACTTATATTGCGAGATTTATTCTTATTTTACAAAGGACTTTGGTCACGATCGAGATTATAAGTACAATGCTAACTGAGATTTTAAGTATGATCGAGCCATTAATTTTATAGTATTTTAATAGTTTATTATTGAATCGAAAAATTTTTTTTTTTTTTTTTTTTTTTTTTTATTTTTACTTTTTCAAGAAAGAAAGTATTAGCTTAAGAAAGCTATATAATTTTGAGGAAAGTAAATTTTTCTTAGCTGTATGTTTTTATACACAAATTATTTAAGTTCGACAGTTAATTAAGATAATGAAATATCGAATGTAGCGCGTCTTTAAACTTTAGGTGTTGATGTACGGATTAATAATTAGTTTAAACGAATTCGCTTATTCGAGAAGTTATCTTTTTGAAATATAAACAAAATTAAAACAAATTTGCAAATAGAAACTAAAAAGGAAAAAGATAGGAATAGCCGGGTGTGGGCATATTGCAACGGCATGGAAGAACTGACGTAAATAACCCGAATACCGGCTGTTACTAATTAGTTGCATAAAAGCCTTCTTTTACTAGTGTTCCAAGTTCTTTCTCCCTTTCTCTCTCTCTCTCTCTCTCTATGTCTCTGTCTGTCTGTCTCTCTGTCTCTCTCGCTCTAGCTCTCGCTCTCTATCTCTCTCCCTATCTATCTATCTTGCTCTATCGCTGTTTCTTTCGCTCCATCTCTCTTGTATTTCGTAAAAGCTTATACTGTTAATTAACATACCTTTCGAGTGAGCGTCTGGGTGTTTGCAATGCCTATCCCCTGTTTTATTCTCTTTCTCAGTCTAAGAAGAAGAGCTTTAAGAAGATTTCGAAATTATGACGTTATGCTACACTCCTATCGTTATCGACTCGAACGTAGTTAAAATTGAGTACATTTTTTCCGTCTTCAATTTTTTCAAAGATTGGTTGTATTTTTAGTTAAGGAGGCTATAAATAACTTGTTAGTAAATTTCGAAAGTTTAAAATTTTATTCTTTTTTTTTTCTGAATATCATATTTTCAAATCGCTACTAGATCAATTCAGAATAAATTGAAATATAATTTTATTCTGTGCAATAGACATTTTATTCTAATTATTATTTATTTCTGAACTTTGCCTTCATTTTTCTTTTAATTATAATTAAATGGATCAAACATACAATAATTGATTGCTTTTTTTCTCGCGTTTAAAATCTCTAGTTTTATTAAGTATTTTAATATCCGTATTAAATTAGAAAAAACATTTTTAATTAATTGATTTTTTTTAAAAATTGTTTAATTGAATTTATGAAACAAAATCATGACGAATATTAAATTTAAAAAGTAAATCTTCTTTACATAAAATGCAATTAATTATTTTTCATTTTTAATATGTTGAAATTTAATGAATTTTTCTTAATTATTCACAAATTGCACTGTTTAAACTCGCATGTTACGTTTCAAGGAATCAATACAATATTATATATTTTTATTATTATTACATTATTCTTCATTGTTTTCTTCATAATTGAACAAGAATTTAGATTTGATAAAATGGTAATGCTGATACTCAATATACTTGTACTTAAGAAAATAGACGTTCCTTCGCGTTTCATTGATTGTGCATATTATGAAAAAGATGGAAGGATGCAACTCAAATTTCTAGCTAATTGCAAAGGATTAATTGTAAAGACTTAATTTTTAATACATGAAATTATTATTTGTTTCTTTAATCCAATTTAACCTATAGAATGAGAGGATTATTTCTTGATTATGGTGTTGATGTGTCCATTTGATGGCGTAGCTCTCTCACTCTCTAGCTCATAACCTCAATCAATTATTGTGTTGTTTTCATGTTTTCGAACATTCTGAAATCCCTTACAATCTTGTTGGCTGTCGATGAAAGAAAGCAATGGATCTCTTTCATCTCCACACATTCGACTGTTACTATATCTCCATGTGATGAACGCTATTGTTGTCAACGGAAGTCGTATAGAAATGTCACTTTAACAATAAATGAGGAAGTGTCTATGAAGAAGGGAGAAAAAATGTACTAATATTTATTCTCGTAATAAAGAATAAAATCAGGAGAGCGTGAGAGAGAGAGAGAGAGAGAGAGAGAGAGAGAGAGATAGAGAGAGAGAGAGAGAGAGCAAAAGGTTGTGCGTAAAACAGCAGTACTATTAGTTGCAGTTTCATAAGGAAAAAATACGCAGTGCAGAATTACTAGATATTCATTTTTTCAAAATTATATATATGTATATATAAATATCTATATATAGGATTATCAAATATTAAGGATAAAAACAATTTTTCATAAACAATTATAATATTATAATTAAATTGAGAGTTTTATTGTTTATAATTTTTATTTTTCATATAACAAATTTATTACCATAAGCAATTTTTTAATTTTAAATATTTGATTACCTCATAAATTATTAGAAACATTAATTAAATCATTATTTCTTAATATTTATAATAATTAAAAACTTTATATAATTTATTTTTTATATTTTATTTCTACATAATTTCAATAATACACCACATTTGGTAAAATATATATAAATATTCTAAGAAATAAATAATATATTGAAATCTAATGTGTATGATTGTAAAAAAGAATGTATCTGACTACATTTAGCATATTAACACTGAATAGTTATTCAGTTGTTCAATTTAAAATGCACGGAATTGCATATAATAAGTTTATATAATATGGAAGAGAAATTATATTCCGAATTATATTACGAACGGGTAATAAAAAATGTTACTCAGATGCAATCGATGATTCTATATTGCTATTTGGTTGTCTGAAAATGTTATAATAATATAAGAACAAAAGGTGAAAATAGTAAATAAAATCACATGATCATTATATTTCCAAATTACATGAGTTACAAAAATAAAAAAATTACATTACTGTCTCCTAACATTATGTACACATTATAATCAATAAATTAATTAATAAATTACCTATCACACATTGATTATTATAACAAATTATGAAAAATTTATCTTTAATTTGTAAAATAATGATATGCACGGCATACAAATTGAGTAAATAATATTTTCAGATTAAATATAGATATAATAAAGAATCATTATTTTTAGAGTAAAATAAAAATAAAAATTTATTTCAAGTGAGCAATAATACGATCATAAATGAATTTAAAAATTCAAATAAAATAAATTATAAATATCTTTTTGATAAACTATTGTTTATTATCTTTTGACTTTACATATTTATATATAATTTATTAAGTAACAGATTACAATGTAAATTGAGAAGTAGTTATACAGTACAGATTTAAGTTAATGTTAAAATTGAGCGAAGTAAGTGTGAAATTCATGAACACTTTACAACGAACCGTTTCTATAGTTTTCACTTTGACCTTCTATACAAATTAGATTTTTTTAGGTTTAAAATAAGACAATAATTTTCATAATTTTATAAATTAAAAGGTTGAACTTTAAGTTAGTTGAAAACAAGATTTTTCAAAGAACCACTTCCGACCTTGTCTCAGTTTCCTTGAAGATGAAGAAATTTTAGTAAAATGAATTCTAATACAAATATACTGAAATAATTTAACAAAATAACTAAAAAATTAATATTCACTTTTGTTTGGTATCTGTCGCAAATTTGTCTTCATACCATACAAAAATTTTCAATATATATATATATATATATATATATATATATATATATATATATAAATACTGTATGTAATCTATATTTTTTCAAACATTAATACAAAGTTTATTTGTTCAACATGAAACAAAAAATAAAATAGCAAAACATAGTCTCATAATTTTCATAATTATTATTTAAATAAAGAACAGTTTTTTTCAGATGCGTATGTAAGTGGTATTGATAATAGAATAATTGTGGTATCATTAAATTTAATATATTTATTACTTTATACCGAGTTTCAAATATTTATAGAGAATATATGAAATAGTTAAATGTTAAAATTTCTAAAAACTAATATTTATTATATTAATTAACTATCATATTATGCTTTATCTTTTATTAAAAAGAAAAAATTAAATAAACAGAATTTATGAAGAATAATATAAAATAATAGAAAAAACAAATGAACATTTTAACGATAAAAAATATTTTATGATATAAAATATATATTTATTGTGCAATGTTATTATTGACAAAAGATAAGATTATTTATATAATGCAATCGTTCGATCGTATTTACCGATTACGTAAACAGAAGACAATGTCCTCGATTGTGCGTCATGAGACAACAAACAGAAATAAAATACGATTATACGATTACGACAAGGAAGTAAAAAAAAAATCGTTGTCATTGTGCGGTGAATCGCTTACTTAAAAGACAATAACGCAAGACATAGAGAAGACGTTTCATCGTTTCATCGACCGCCTGAGGGGTAGAATACAGAGAAAGGGAAGATAATAGTAAGAGAAAGAATCAAATGCCACAAGAGTGCTTCCGAAACGTTCTCATGTCACTTTCTCATGACCGTCTGAAGTATTTCATGTTATATTGACCACTGTTTCATTAATTTAATAAAGTAGTGTTTTAGCATAATAAGGGATTATAAAATTTCATTGATAAGCAGAAGAAAATTTTAAGATGAAAAGGTAAAAAAGAATCCAAGCTTTTATTGCCAATTGTTGATGGTTTAATTAAATAAGTAAATACTAGCAATGGGATTAAGAATTGCAAATAGACAATAATTTTCTATGTTAGATTCTATGCAATTCTATGCATAATAATATACGAATATTAAGAAAGTAAAATAGTAATAATAATAATGTATTAGCATAATAATTTTTATAAGTGTAACACTTATAATTTTATAATCTCTATAATATTGAAACTACCACGGCTGTGATTCGAATATTATTCTCATGTATTTCTTTGGTGTCGATAACTGACTCCATTAATAATCCATATTTTTTAATACAATATCTAAGTGAAAATCAATAAGCTTGACGACTCAGCTTAAAATGCTCTGTAGAGGCTGAAGGGCTGCTGATATTTGAGACTGACATTGCTACTGACGTTGCTTGTGTGCGTCAACTCTCCTCTCGGCTTCACGACCTCTGCACATCGCGACACTGGTCGTTATCCATTGAATTCGCGCGCGCGAGCGATAAACCGAGTCACGGGGCTAAAGATTTGTTCGTGGCGCGAGAAGGGTACAGCATCGTTTTCACTGCTTCGCATTCTCCTTCTCTCAAGGGAATTTAACGCCATTAAAATCCAAACACTGAGACTGTAGAGATACGCGCGCCCATACACACAAACACACGCATAAGCTTCATTGATAAATTATTAAGTAAAATGAATTTCCAAAATTGCATCGATATAATTTCATTCTTTATCCGTCGGTAATATAGAATAGTTAAATATTTTTAAAATATGATTTATAGTTTATTAATGAATAAAAAATGCTCAAGGTAGCGTTAGATTATTATATCCATAATACAAGTATTTTTTATTCTACCTATGTGACAAAGACAACTAAAACCTGGATTTTACAATATGTCTTATTTAAAGCTCGTAATCTGATAAAGTGGCTTTCTGAACAAATATAGCAATGACATTTAATCCTATAAATTTTATTTCTTAATTATAAGGAATATATTTTTAAAATCTTGATTCACATAATTAAAAGTTATCTTTTATTATACAAATATAATTAATAATACTGAGGATTGTCTAAGCTATTCAATATCTTGCAATTTTCATTCCATTAAATAATACAGTAAGTAAGAGTTACATTATAATAATTAAAGGAAATATTACACAAGGATCAACAATACAGATGTAGAGAAGTACGAGATGATAAATGACAAAACGAGTAAACACGTGTGATCTTTGCACACCGACAAATCCGATTAAAAACTTTTACGCTCGACGAAATTTTTATCCGAAAGGTAAGGTTGTAAATTTGCGTGTCGTGTCCGTTAGCGATGTGTTTGGCAAAAGGATTTTTCGCTCATACATTAGGATTCTCGAGTACCGTGCGAGAGCTCTATATTTACGACTTCTGTGCCGTCTTTCTCCACCGTCACTCAAACGTAATATACGAATCTTTAAGAATTTTAGCTTTAGCATGATTTGTTTAAGCTTACATTAGCTGCCAAATGAAATATAAACGCTTAATAAGAACATATTTCGCTTAAACATTATCGATAATAGCTTCTCTATTTGATTTTTTTATCGATTTTTTTTTATCCTATACATGGCTATGATTTTCTTCATATAATAATAATAATAATAATAATAATAATAATAATCGTATAGTAATGATAATAGTAATAGTGATAATGTTGATAATAATATTATTGATAATAATAATATTAATAATAATAATAATAATAATAATAATAATAATAATAATTTGTTTTTAAATATTATATATACATGGAATTATTTTTTAATTTCTTATGTATACCTAAAGATAAGATACGAAAGAATTGAAAGTGTGGATGTAAATGTAAAAATTCAAATATATTGGAAAAAGTATAAAACGTACATTCCCATCGCATATGATAAAATAAAATTTCAATTTTTATCCCACTAAAATATTTTGTTAAATAGTTGCAAAATTCATAATAATATAAAGGCAAAATTAATAATATATTTTAATTGCAAATTAATTTTGCGGATATTTTATTAAAAATTGATTGACAATATTGAAAAATAAGTAGGGATTTTAAATTCTCGACCTAAAATGTAACCCAGGGGAAATTCAAGAAAACTACTCCTAAACTCGGTAAAATATACTAGGAAAGAACAAATTTCTATTCTTCGAAAGTAGTAACCGACAATCCAATCAGACACAATTCTAATGCATTATGTAGACATACTTCTCCCATGTGCCTTGTTAAGATTAACTTTCTTCAAGTTCCGCACTGTACAAACGCGTAAAAAGATTCGAGTCTAGTTTGCCTTAATGAAAATCTAAATATCGCGAGTAGCAATACCACTCGTCGTTGCTCTCATTGCCATTTGAAACAATCGAGAGGCTCTTATCCTTCGAGATAGATGACAATGGGAAAACCGGTAAAATTAAGGATGAGAAGGGAGAGGAGCTGTGGCCGAGCTGTGGCTGCAGCGATGAGATAATGTGAAAGGAAAAATGCCAAAAGCAAAGTGTAGGAAGTCAGAGAATTAGTGGAGCATTTTCGCGGCAGTGGCTGCCGCTGCACTATTCCCTCTTTTATCCGACTCTCGTAACGAGATCTTAACTCGTCGCCTGCGTCATAAACGCCAGACGCAGAAGGCGCCCACAACCTGTATCTCCGTGACCCTCCCACCCCCCTCTCACTCACTCACTCTCTCTCTCTCTCTCTCACTCACTCTCTCTCTCTTATATACCGTATCCCAGGGGTCGTAGTCGCAGTAACAATGAGGCGAACCGAGTCTCGAGTGAAGAGAGGAGGCCACTTTACTGCACCTAAGAGGCTCGGCAGTGCCGATGATCCTCGCGTGTCGCTAGTAGCTACTGAGATTACCGCATACGATTACTGAAACACGAGTCAGTACAGTCAGACGCGACAATCTTGGTCCTCTTTTTTTACCGCTGCTTATCTCAAATAGCTTCCTAGTCTTTAGTTTTGTTACTATAAAGATTCCGAAGTGAATAATTTATCTCCGGTACTTAGGACCGACTGCACGACCTCTTTCCCCCTCTTCGACTTAAATATTCCAAAAATTTAGATATTTGGTTTTATATTACAAATTACTAGCATTTGCATTTATGCCCTGGTATTGTTTATAGGCGCAGTCGCGATATATCAATACAAAATCTTGTAGATTTTTAGCGAATTGTGAAATTATTTACAAAATAAATCTTTACTACTAACGATTGTTAATAGAATTGATTATTAATATTTGAAGTTGACAATTTAATAAGGAGAGATGGAAATAAATTGCTCTCTTTGGAATTAGTCTTTTAGACCATGTAATCATTATTACTCAAGATTGAAAAAATACAAATGAAAATCATAATAATTATCATAATTATTATTTATACGATCGATTTTATGTATAATTTATATTCAACAGTCCTTTAAAATTACAAGTAAATTGAAATAATAATTAGCATTTTAAAGATAACCACTACAATTGCATATCCTTTCATCGAATGAATAAATTAATTTTGACAATATTTAAAAGTACAAATTATTCTAATACATATATCCAGTATTATTAATACGAAATTCTAACGATCAAAGCAAATATATTATTCTATGTATAAATTAATATAACGTCAATGGTAATTAATAATTTAAATTTCCATTTTCATTTTCATTCTAGTAATAATTAATATTCTTTTCATTAATTCAAATTCCAATTTTAATGGATTAAATGTATCGTGGCGATTATAATTGTTATTTGTACACAAAAGATAATTAAAGTACCAAAACTCTTATGAATACAATCAATAATTAAACCAACTTTATCAATAATACTAATTATTGTTTTCTTAATAGGGATAATGACTATAAAATAATAACCAAAATAATGATTGATATAATTTGTTGAAATTACCAAGCCTATATTGAATTTTCTCCAATTCCGCTAATTTTCCTCCTCTTAAAGATTGTTTTACAATTTCTACAGCATCCTCACATACTCACATGCATCGAACTTAGGTTTAACCCTAAGTTATAGCAGATTAGAGCGTCAATTTAGCCGTTGGGGTTCAGGTGTGGCATTCCGTGTATAAAAGGCGCATATGTGCTTTGCACCAGAGAAAGACGAAAAATGACTATATATAATATAATATTCAATTTATTGTTGTCTAATGAAAGAATATTGTCATTTATAAAAATAGACAGATAACTGTATAGTGAAGTGTTTCTTAATATCATTGGAGACCTATTAATTTATTATTGTTGAAAAATTTTTTGATGGCATATTTTATTATATTTGTTGAAAATTATTGAATATATGTATATAATAGATTTTATTAATAATTATTAATAATTAGATTAATGGCAATGAAATTATATATAATTATATATGCATTTACAAATTAACATTAACAACTTAACACATTTGAAAATCAAACTCTTTACAACTTTGTAGGTATTTGTATTACTCATATTATATTTGCTTAATAAATGATTAATGTATATATTTATTTAATGAATATATTATTAAAAAATATCATTTAGAAATAAATAAAGTAAATTTTATTTACATAAAGTAATTATATAGTACAAGTCGCGGTAATGTAAAGTATTTATAAAGTGTTTGTCATAATTTTAAAATGTTTATGCATGATATCTCTCTTTTATTGAAAAATAAAAATTAACATTCTTATAATATTGCTTTCTGCGCTATTATTTTTCACGCTTAATCGATTTATTATTCTATAAAGCATTTGCAGGAAATAAATAGATAGAGGAAGAATATAAATAGATAGCAAAATGCATCTCATGAAGCACAATAAATGTTCTTATGTTTGCCTCTTCCATATCGTACTTATTCACTTAATATAGATAAATGATAATATCATACTGTTATAATATATTTTTACACTTACATATACTTTTTATAATTGATATATATTTTTGCAGTATTATTGTAATATAGTTTCATTATCATTGAAATCGTTTCTTTCAACTTTCATTGAGCTTTAATATAATATAATATATGTAACAGTTTTATTTAAAGATTTAAAGATTTAATCCTTTTAAATCGACATGAAACTAAAAATTCAAAAAGAGCATTAAAATAAGGATAATCGTTGATGATTCTAATGCGAAAGTAGCTGTTTCCGATTGAACGACAAGATTGAAAAATCTGGAAATATCGTATATTATATTAAAACAAATATTATATTATATAAAAGCAAGGATAAAGCATACGTAACTATCATCTCGGTATGGTGCTATTGACATGCATTCATTAAGAAAATTAAGGACATTTTTTGGCTGGATTTGTAAGTGAAAAAGAATTAAAGAAAAATGCGAAAAACTGTATGAATCGAAGACATGAAACTCGGGTGGTAATAAAAGGTAGGAAGCTCGTTGATCCGGCGGCGTACTTTAGGCTGGAAAATGAAAAGAGAAAGAAGACAGGAGCTGGGGCATCGCGACGCCTTTTCGTACGTAAACGTGTCGAACGCGAGCAACGCCAAGCTTTTCCTCTATCCACTAGATATATCGCCGCTGAAAATATAAATCCGCTAAAATATCGGGAGATTAGCGAGCCGGACACATCGGCCGATAGGCCAGTTCAGCCTTTCTTCCTCGTAACAATAATTTGTCGTTATCAAATATAACGGCCAACTGCCAGGCGTATTGCTATGGTTTGTTTCACTCCTATTCTCTCTCTCTCTCTCTCTCTATTTTTTATAACGGAGCATATTCGATTGCACTCATTCAGCTGCTTGTTTATTATCAATTGCTTTATTTTTCAGTTTTTACGTAAATCCTACCATCTACAGGCTATTTTATAAAGTTTTGTTCCAACGAATAGACGAATTACGTGACGATGATAGTCAATTGTTAAAAAGTATATTATGTGTATTCGAATGTGCGTAAGAGGGTTATATGTTAATAAAGTTCTGTTTAAATTTTCAGCAAATTGTGCGTTTATAAATCTTTAGTATTATAAATATTTGTATTAAGATATTTGTAATTAATGAAAGTAGATTTCTAGGAACTTTAGGTGAAACGTAGTTTAGAACTAATGCATTAAAAGCAAGATCGATTATTATTTTATTTACAAAAGATCTACAATAATTCGATCCTTCATTAATCATTTGCAATTTTAATCAGATCAGGCAGTACTATTTATTAAAAGTAAGTAAAAATTATCATAAGCACTACTTATAATTATTTATAGTCAAATATTCAGAATATGTATGAATTAAAATAATCGTCAATTATCTTCAAGTTTTATTTACTTTTCTTATAAATATTCATGCAGTTACTTAATTGCTTTATATCCGAAACTCTTAAGGGGATTTTTACATAATAAAGATATTTTTACGTTCTATTAACAGACGCTCATAAAAAGCTTTTATTGAATAAATGTATTTCCTCTAGATGACACTGTGTCTGCAAAAACTACGAGTCGTACAATTCTCCCCATTAATTCTCCTCCAGCTCTTTTACTCATTCGCTCATTCTTTTTTTTTTTTTTTTCTCTCTTTCGCTCGGCGTGTATTCGCCCGTAGCTGCGTCGATAAATGTTTGAGAAATAAAATTTTACTGCGGAATAATACCGCGAAGTTTGTTGCTATTGAATTCCGGGCCATTTAGCCACTCTTTCTAAATCCGTTCCTGTCTACTCTCATTATTATATATGTATCAAGGATACGAAGCATTGCAATTTCTCTCCCTCTCTCCCTCTCTCTCTCTCTCTCTCTCTCTCTCTCTCTCTCTCTCTCTCT
>NW_011948416.1:3605589-3653522 GCF_000503995.2 Ceratosolen solmsi marchali | reverse complement strand
TCTCTCTCTCTCTCTCTCCCTCCCTCCCTCCCTCCCTCTCTGCGTGTGTCTCTATTTTAACTGGCCGCTAGGCCGGATTATAACGCGAAACCAGGAATAACGGCACTGGTCTTAAAGCTCCTTTGATTTATCATTCACTTTTCTACTGCACTGTCATACAACTACGGCAGTTCAGCTTTTTCGTCGATTCGAAAGTACCTCGCGCATTATTTTTACCATTTATTTTTTCAGACTCGTTTTTCTATATAAAGCATGGCGGACTGCTCCGAGTGAGTGGTTTTACAGTTTTTTTAGGAGGTTTGATCGGCGATTATCGGAGTATTGAATATTGCTGATATTAATATATTAATATATCTTTTATGCCTTGTTATTGGATGATTAATATATATTTTACAAAAATATTTTAATAAAAAATTTTTTTGTTAGTGCTAGATATAATTTCATAAGGTAGGTATTTTTAAACAATCCTTCACGTAAAAGCTCGATAATTATCATTCTATTTCATTAATTGTCGGTTTATTTTAATATACAAGGATAAGCAACGATAAGTTGTGTAGATTAACGAGAGATTTCAATTTTGAAAAATATTTTGAAAAATATTGCCATATAACAATTACTACAAACGAGCCCATTTAATGCGTCATTAGAAAAGTGGCGTAGCTTTCTTATTTAAAAAGCATTGTCTAATAATATAAATTTCAATTGAAAAAAAAAATAGATATTTTATTTATTTAATCGACGAAATCGAAGAATTCTTTTCTTTTACATTATCGATTTATTTTGCTAAATATAATAATCTTTCGATACATTTTTAATAAAATAGAATAGTTAATGATTTACATATAGATAAGCAATTACCGATATTTTAATTTCTTGTATCTAATTGTAATTCTTGTAAACTTACACTTGTTAACGTTTAGATTTTCTAATTGTCCTTGTAGATTCTCATTATTGTTTATCTGAAAAACTTCTCTACGTGCATTCTTTCAATCACACCAATCAATATTGCAATTCAATACATCACTTACTCTCCTAATATTGTCCAAGAAGTTACTTTATAATATTGAGAATATATAGTACTCCGAACCCTCAGAACGGCATTATCTTGTTTTCTTCATTGCTGTAATATAAAGATACATAGTCGCATCTATTCTAACGAGTGCATGAATTTCTTACACAAACAGTCTAATGTCCTTATATTTCTCTAGCAACAATATACAAATTTATTACCCAAATTTATAGTAATTTTGGAAAGACGTTATACTTTCAACATGCCTACATCTGCTCTCAGTCGAAGAAATCGTTGTGTACATTTATAGACCTAACAATAATAAAATAACGAGCATTATACGATCATAAAATGAACTGTACCTAACAAATGAAAGTTCGAATTACAAAGCCAAGCAATGCCGCAAATGTATTACCATAATTATAAAAATATAGAAGAAAGTTGACATTAACGCGGCATTACGTGCGCACGTACATATTCACAAAGTAAAGTTACACTGAAAGCTCCGTCGGCACTAAAAGTACCACCTGAAAAAATCCCCTACCCCCATCCACCCTTCACCACCGCCGCAAACCTCTCGCACTTACGACATTTCACGCGCACATAAGGATTTGGGCTTAGTCACACTTACTTAGCTGTGCTCGCGCACTCACCCAGCCGGGCGTATTTTACCTTTTTAATGATTATTGCGGTCTGCGAGGTAGCCAGCGAGGCAGGTAGGCATCGCCCTCGTTCTCGCATGCATTCATTTGCATATCTTTCCGCCATTTAGGAATCGCTTGGCTGGCTTCGGCCGGCCTACCCGAGACCACGACTTTCCAGCAGCCCCTCTTCTTGCGCATACGTCGCCAAGACTCGTCCCCCTTCGCCCCCGCTCGCCCTGTCCTTTATTAATAGATTTTTCTCGACTTTCGTGCGCGAGGACGCCGAGCGCAAAGGTTGTGTCGTGGCTCGAAAGGGACGAACTGAAGGAGGGTCGAGGGACGAGGTAGGTATATGGAAAGAGGCCGCTTGTAATTCCTGTGCGTTACCCTTTAATGGCACTTACTTTCAAGTGGTTTAATTAACGTTTTGCCAAGGCAAGCTCTCCTTAATTAACCCGCTTTCGAAAAATTCGCCGATGAGTGGTCGCTGGAGGGCCGTGGCCTGCGCCATGTTCGTTTTTCGCTCTTCTGTCGTGCGCTTTTTAATTTTTTACTAACGAAAATTTACGCGATTATATAAATAATTTCAATCAAACTGGTCCCCTGAATTTATACAAATTCCTTTATCGTTTAACGGCATTGCTCGAGTAAAGAGATCGAGTGCGTGGCAATAATTAACACGACCCTGATTATTTTGGGTAAAATATTATTTTTCCCTTCGACATGAATTACGAAAGTACAAACTTGCTTTTCCTAAGCGATCTATAAAAGTTATATCCAGTCAAACGTTATCTCATTCAATTATTAAATAACTTTATCTATATGCGTATATGATTATATGCACAAGTAATAAAAAATGTATAAAATATTGGGTTATATCCGAAACAAGGAGTACATAGGGGAATTTCCATATGATGAGTAAAGAAGAGAGATATTTAACTAAATTAAAATTGGATTGAAGATGAATATTGCCCGAGATAATGGCTAATATATTATTATTATTATTATTATTATTATCATCATTATTATCATCATCATTATTATCATCATTATTATCATCATCATCATCATCATCATCATTATTATTATTATTATTATTATTATTATTATTTGAAAACTACTTAATTCTTGAGCTGAAAATCAAGTATATTAAATATTCTTTTCTCTTATCGCTTGTTACTCCCGCTAAGAATTAATTAATTGAAAATAAAATAACACAAGTTACATTAGTATACAATAAGAAAGTAAAATAACACATAATTTAATTAGAAATCTATTACTTGTATTCAACAGATTTTTGTAATAATCGATTAGTCTTATATATGTAACTATATTTTTCGAATTAAATGCCTATAATACTCGATTTCTTATACCAATATTAAATAATTGCATGAATTTTTTATGCATATGGAGCTCCGTACCGTAAATTTATCGGAATCTAAAAAATACTTATCGATTTATTTCAATTCGGAAGAATAATCTTTAAATTCGAATCTCATATCGTGTAAGTCGTAAAGATGAAACTCATAAAATTTGTCACTAGCTTCGAATAAACATTTCATATAATTTTTTTTTTTTTGTTTTTATTTAAACGGACGGCTCCTTGAATGTATATATTTTCATCATTATTAAATAAAAACTTGGACAAACATATAAAATGATTTTCATGTACATAACGTATTTCCTATTTTTAAATAATTGAATGTCACGCATTTTGACATACACTTTGATTAATTTCTCCTCTCGGCGTATCGATGAATATTGAAATAAATATTTTAATACGCTTTCAAAGAATTTATAGTATCGATAGGCAGAATAGGTATACATAACCAATAATATAATAAAATGTCCCTTAGAAATTCAATTAAATGATCAGACAAGGCAATATTAATCGGATAATCCATCGAGAAAATCAGTACCCTCGGAAAATCAACCTAATTAAGTCTACAAAGACAACGCATAAAACCTACAAAGTCTGCGTGAATTCAGGTACTAACGCAGACCCCTTAAACAACGTCTTAACCTAAGAAAGACTATGTACGATGGGTTAGGAACCGAGCACCACCTTCGCGTACAGTCACTCGCAGTGAAAAGGAGGGATGCGAATGTAGAGGGGGCGGCGGCGTTATACCACAGCAGCCGCCACCGAGTCTGGCGCGCGGAGAATAATGTTAATGAAATACAGATAGTATCTCTATAGAAGCAGCCCCTCGAGAGTCCTAACGCCGCGGCGAATGAAAGAGAAAGAGAAACAGAAAGAGAGAGAGAGAGAGAGAGAGAGAGAGAGAGAGAGAGAGAGAGAGCGAGAGAGAGAATATATTTTCGTTTCTCCGCAGTTGCGACTATATACGTGAGTGCGCGCGTGCGTGCACGTATGTCCTTCTGTATGCGCGCGAGCGCCATTATATGTTTAGAGGGGGGAGGGGATTGGTATATACATGGATAAGCGTGCGAACGAGTGAGTGGGTGGTGCGTATTTGTGTTGTATACGCGCGCGCACGTGTACACAAGCGATTCCTTCCTGGTGCATGAAATACCTAGAATTTGCGAAATCATTAGCTGAAGGATGAGTAGAGTGAGAATTTATTTCAGGGGCAAGGAAAATTCACGAATGCGTTGCTCGATGAGTGAGTGTTCGTCGCCTTACATACGTTTCATACGCCTATACTAAATTTTTAACAAATTTTTTAAAAGACGTATTTTAGACAGAGAAGTGACAAATATTTTTATTATTCAATAAATGTGAAGAAAGTAGCTATTAGAAAACATATTACTCTATTCAAAAATTTACTTACTTATTATTTTTATAATAATAAGTGAATGTATAATTACATAATAGATAAATACTAGACTAATCAATTTCATACTATTCGTATTTTATGATGTATTAATCTGGAAAAAATTTTCTTATCACATATAAGTAAAAAGAAATTTCTAGATGAGAATTGTAGGTTTCCCACTGAATTCCCGCTGAATGTACAGCAATTTAATAATAATACAAAATAATAAACGTATTGCGTGCTTTTTGTATATCAAGTTATATATTATACGTGAATTTGCATTTTCCCGTTAAAGTATTTTCTTATTAATATAAGATTGGCTGGTATGGTGTAGAATAATACAAATTGGCATTGTCCAATTATTTCATAAATATAGCAGCGCCATTGCATAAATATTGAAAACGAGGTATTACATGTGATTGTCCTACTAATAAACGAGCAGATTTCTTTCGAATAATCGTAAACTAGACTGTTTTGAAAGTTTATCTTTGATGAAAATTCCATACGGATATATTGTAAAATACATAAAAGGCACATCCGTTGTAAGCTGAAAACTAGTCGACAATGGTCCTCGTACTCGCATTCCGTTTTCCAACAACGTGTCAATCAACTTATTTCCGCTCGTGGATCGTCGAAAATACCGTTGGAAAAGCGGGCCAGCAAACGAGGTAACGGCTCAACGCCGTTAGAAGAACGAAATCTGCTCAGAGAATAGAGGTGGTAATTAAATTAATTAGCCATCTCTCGAGGATGCAAGAAGCGGCGCTCGCCCGCGAGTTGACTGAACTCCTTCTTCTTTCTCCTCCCTCCCCCCCCTCCCTCTCATCACCCACGATTCTATCCCTTACCACCATAATCATCCACCACTCTCTCGCCGCTCTTTTCTCTTTAATAGATTTAATTATCAGAGAAAACTCTTTTCCGGCTATTTATTAGGTTTTTACCTTATAGTACCCGATGCCCCCAGTCGTACGGACACGGGAAACAATCGTCGGGAGCAGTGCTGAGTGATTAATTCGCGATGAGGTAGCGAGCTGCAAGCCTAAAGTTTAGCTGTTGCTGAAGAGAGCGAGAGAGAAAGGGATTAAAAGGAGAATTAGAAGGAGACGGTAAGCGCTTGAATGATAGAGAGAGGGCTAATGAGAGTTGTAAAGGAGAGGGACTAGATATTAAGACGAGTTGCAGAGAGAGGGGGGAGGGAGGGATATATATATATATATATATAGAGAGAGAGAGAGAGAGAGAGAGAGAGAGAGAGAGATAGAGATAGAGACATGGTGTGGACGTGCGAGTGTGAAGACGAGAGTGAGAGAAGCAGATATTTTAAAAGCAAGAGAGATGGGAGGAGCGAAAGATAGAGAGCGTAGACAACATTTTCCATGAAAGAAAGCAAGCCAACGCTCTCTGGGTAATTAGAGGCAGAGTTATACTCCGCGTCCCGTTTCAGTTTATAAACAAGGACTGTTAAATGAAGTTGCCCGGGTGAGGAAAGGGGACGATGTTTTGTCGTAACTAGGGACGCAGTGCAAGCGAGAGGAAGCGAGAAAAAGGCATTTTAATACGATATTCCAGGCTGGGTGGCGTTCACTAGCGGGACGGCTGTTTCGCATTTTGCACGAGACGATGCGACCACTGCCATCCACTGCAAATGCCCGTCCCAATTATAACCATCTCATCCTCCTCCATGTATTATCCATCCATTTTTATTTCTCCTACTATGGCCATACGCATATAATCTGGTAACTTTGTGTCTATCGCAACGGTCAATTAATCTCTTGTATTTATTGGTTAATTTTTTATAGCTGAAACCATCTTTATCGAGATTTAACTACTTGGCTGCGCCTTATATTTATCTTAACTATCTATTTTCATTTAAGACTTAAGAGGTACTTTGAACTTTAATTACTTTATTACAGTTTAGCTTCTTATCTCGAAGTAAATAATGTTTATATAGTTTGACCATCCCTTTCAAAATCATTACCAAATCCAATTTATATCATTTTCTTTCCACGCTAATACAACGAAACTTCGCTTTTTATCACAATTTTAGGCTTATATTTAAAAGAAATTTTGCCCACAAATTCTACCACTTAATTCGATATGTTCGTCGATAATTCATAAAGCAGTCGATATTCTACCATAACACTCGACCGCGCCTAGACAATTTATAGTTAAAAAAACATATCGGAAAGTTAATTGATGCAGCAAAAAACGAATATAACTCGATGTAAATAACTATAACTTAATCTAAATGATTCATATAAAAATTTTTATTCTCTAAGATTGCTATGTTGAATATGCATATATAGCCACAAAGTTTACAATATAGCCGTTATGTAATAAAAGTTTCTCCTACCATTATTTTTCATGTAATTTACCCCTTAATTGTAAGACAATACAACATAATTTATTGTTCATCAAATCGTAGAAATTCCAATTCAAGTTACGAGTCCTATTGAATATAAAGAATTTTTTAACATTCAAACTTAATATAAAAATTCAATTAGAAACACTTACGAGATTAGTCATACCGAAATAACAAATTATATTATCTATTAACTCAAGTCATTTGTTGTGAATTATAAAAACGGTTTAAGAATCCAGAGACACAGCATGGGATAAATCATCCAGAACACAAAATGAATTAGACTTACGTATTTCGAGATAAGTGACAGACATTCGGTATTATTAATGTTTCTTAATAAATCACAGTATACATAAAATATATAAGGCTTTAGTCATTTACATTCATTGCACTTTATCTTGTGTGCAAGTTCCTCAAAATGGGAAAAAAAATTTCGTGATAATTTGAGATATAAACTAAAATTCATTTTAGTTAGGTGTGACTAAATTGTTTAGTCGGATATATTGAAATTTTACAACGATTGAAATAATAATTATCATGCAAATTTTTATCAAAATATATATAATGTATAATGGAATTTTATGTTATTCTACTAGCTTGAAATGATGAATATACCATAATTTTACCATAATACTTGTACTTTTCTGAAATACTCTATTACACATTTTACATACTCTACGGACTTTCCTTTATTTTCATTGTTCTATTAATCGAAGTGACTTAATATTTAATATTGTAAATGGCGTTTTTTTTTTTTTTTTTCAATGACAAAACAATAACTTAATTATTACACGATCGATAAAATTCTTATAAATATACAATAAAATTGATATTTATTATTGAGTTAAAAAATTCTTAATATTAATTATTACCACAAATTTATCCTGCTTTATGCATTATGTCTGCACTAATATATGCTTTGACTAAAATATTCGATTTTCCCACCGTAGCACGGATTAGAACAACTTGGAACACTGAGTCCTGTTAATTATCCTGTATAAGATACAAGTTTACGGGCTTTCCAATATACCACGAGTCTGCGCTTTATTAACATTCTCAAGTATTTAAGTATTCTTACAGTGCTAACAAAATATTTATCTCAAATTTAATTATGCACTTTCTACAGATTCTATATTATCATTTCATGCATAATTTAAATAAGATTAACAATTTTCATTGACTTTTCTCAATTTTCTCAATACTTAAACAATAGATAATATAGCCTTGTATTATTTCAAATTACAAATTCTAATTTTTAATTATTTAAGTAGAAAATAAGCAAAAAATTGATTGATTAAAGCACTGAGGAGATTTTATAGAAAATTTTTTCGTCAATAAAAAGAAAAATATATTATTCACTTATAATAATACATTCGAATTTTTATTAAATAACTATGGGAATCCAAAAACATATATATATATAACTATAATTCAATATTAAATCAATTATTTTTGAAAGTAAATTTGAGCTTCGTATTTTAGTTTAATAAAATAAATAACTTATTTAGAAGCATTTGAAAATAATTATTTATGTCTTTCGTTTGGCAAAATAAAAATTAAAAATTTCAATTACTAACAAAATATATAAATAATACATCCTATGAAAATATAAGTATTTCGTGTAATACTAAAGACCTCGAAAGAATAAACAATTAAATTTGATTTTGAATTTAATATGATTTCTATTAGTGTAATAAAACTGATAAAAGTTAGTAATGAATATTTTATATCTTTGAGGATAAACTTATGGCTGAAAAAAGAAAATCAAAAGCAATTTCAGTCTTTATTTTGAAAATTGAAAATGAATAACCAGATATAAGACAAAATTTATGGAAATGTATTTCTCTTTGTTTGCATCACAATTGATATTCCTCACTAAATTTTGTAATAGATGTCTTATATTATTGTATTATTAGTAATAATGGGAAGAATTGTAAGGACAGTAGATGATATGCTTGTAGGTTAGCAAATTGAAAACCTTTTCAAATTTCACTAGTTATTCCAAATTCGAGATTATTAAATTCTGTAAAAGTCGTTGATAGTTCTGAAATTCTTATCAAATAGATATATATATATATATATATATATATATATATATATATATATATTACCACTATATTTACAAGTAGAAAAGATAAATAATAAATTTAAATTGAACGAAAATAATTATAAAAAGTGTTAAGAAATTATTTTTAATACAATACACAATCAGGAAGTTTTAATGCTATAATTTTGTAAAAACACTTACAGTTTCTATACTTACTAATTTTTTTTTTTTTTCGAATTTGCGGAAAGGCTCATGTTATTATTATTTTATCAAAGCTTTGAAAATTCTTTAATAATTGAATATAAATTTTTCTATTTAAAATCATTTCAAATGAACTTTCAATCGAAATGTATCGCCTAATGTTAAATAAAAAATTTTTAATTTAAAATCAACTAATTCTTACTAAATTAATTTTATTTTTATTTCCGTCAAATAATGTGCAGTTTCATAATGTAAGAAAATCATGGTGAACAGTTGCCAAGCGTTGGGCTTTTACATCCCATTACCCGGCTTTTATCGCATTCAGCAAACATATCAGCAGCGATGGAAGGAGCTGGAGATAAATGGAAATAAAGGTAGAGGGGAGAATAAGCACCGGGAAATATAGCGAGATTAGTGAAGAATCTAAAATTTCTAAAATTAAAGTGAAAGCCCAAATGATTCGATTGGCATGGTTATTGCTTTCTAAAGCAGGAGAAATTATGAGCTTGATAGAGTGAGAGTAAAGGCAGATCCACGGTTAAATCCTCAGTCTCGGAATGTCGCATCCGAAGCGACTTAATTTCAATTTATGAAATTAAATACTTTCCATCATCACTTCTTGGAATTTATTAGATCATAATTATCACCCACTTTGATTACCCAGCATTATCTAATAGACAATTACATTTTAACGTCCCTTATTATTGTTTATTTTTATTTTTATTTTTAATAATACTAAGAATCATTTTTATATTGCATTATGTCCGTCTACATTCATCTACATTATCCATTGCTCGTCTCTGCTTCCGCTTCTGTTTATTTTACTCATAAAAATCCATTGGAGTACTTGCAAGTTGAGTTCATCAGTATCCAATCAGCTACGGGTTTTTCCGCGTCGGTTCGGCTCTCATGGACTTCGCTTTCTAAATGTCCTTCGATGCTCGATGCACTCCAATTGCCGAGCTATGGATAATTTGCTGCATAGACTATTCGAGGTGTTGCTTTGTCGGATGCTTTTAATGACGCAAGCTTATTATCTCAAAATGCCGACTATGATTGGTAATGGGTCGAACAAACTATTGATTGAAATAAGCTAATCGATTATCGGTAAAAGAATCAAATTCAATAAGTTCCTACCCATATATCGAGAATATAATAGATATATTAGATAGAGGCCATATTACCAAAGCTTATAGAATTGAGCAGAGTAAGTTGCCATTATTTTAATCAGCCGCCAAATTATTCAATTTATAATTATATAAACGCGTTGTCGTTGGAGCTCTATTCACTATAAATACTCCAAACTTTCCTATGTCTCTTCTTATCCTTAATCTCCTCACCTTATAACTTTTCCCTGGGTTTATCGTGCACAACTTTGTCCATGGCAAACTGAAATTCATTGAATTCCTTAAGGTTATTTCTCGGCGCACTTCCTTTCTGTCGTCGAATATGCATTGCTAAACGTGCGCTAATGAGCGGTTTCAATACATTAACGAAATACATAATTCGCTCCTATATCTTTTCAGTCAATATCGAAAGATTATCGAATGAAGCACACAGTGACGTGAGTGTACGCACGCACGCACGCACTCACACACACAAACACACAGAGAAAGAACTCATTTATGTTTAAATAGAATGTGAAATATTAAAACATTTTGATAAATTTTAATAAATTTTTAATTATAGACATAATAAATTTAAATTAAAAAAATAAATTATAAAAAGTAATCTGACATTCCTTTAAAAATATTTTAAATATATTAAATCCGGTAAATTTGAATATGCATGTATGCATTTAATTTGCCGTAAAAAAGAAAAGCTTTTATTTATTAAAGTGTGACCATTGAATATCACGAATGTCGTGCTACAGCAACGTTCATAATGATAAAAATACTATGAAATAAGGATTTATCCTTAATAATACCACCTACTAGAATATTTATTATAATATATCACGAAATTATCATTAAAAAAATCATACTTCAGATTACACTCAGATTAAATTTGAAATAAAGTAAGTCAGATAATGAATTCAAATGAGAAAAGTATAATGTAATTTAAATGCAAACTTTTTTATTCTACTTTAGGTTTTAATAATACATAATAAAATCTAAAAAGATAAAAAACATAATATATATTCGTTTGACGGGTCTTGTTTATAATTATATGTAAATATTATGTGCCCGCATTTATAGATTTAATAACTATTTTACACATTATTTAAAGACAATATACAATTTTCATAATAATTATAATCGACTATATTTATTTAATATTTAGTGATTATTTATTTAATAAATATTGTTATAAATAAATTAAGAAATTAAATTACATTTATATAACAATTAAAATTATATGTCTGTGATATTTAATGTGAAATGTTTATGAGAATTTTACATGACATGAGATTCCTAACATTTTGGAAGCTATCATAGGTCATTTTGAGAATACCAAAGTTGTAAAAATGATTAGAATTTATAATTTACGTAGATTCGGATAAGTAGTAGAAATTAAACGAATGTTAAAAATTGCTACTTTTTTTCGCTTCCAAGTCCTATTATATTTATATTTATTATTAAATTTAGTTATTACCACCATGCATATTAGTTCAAAATGAACTCAGAAAACTTTCTGAATTCAGTCAGCCGAAACTCTATCATTTTTACTGACTATATAATTTACGTCTATAATTATATGATACTTTAAATAGCTTAATCATTTGAAAACTTGATATTTTAAAAAAACTTGTGCTTATATATTCGAATTTAAAATACCAATTTTGTTGGTTAAGAAATTAAAATTTTGTTGTATTTTTTGACTAATAATATAAATACGCATATAGTTACAATGAAAATTTTATGCTATATTATGAAATTGTAATACTTTTTGTTTTTAATTTAAAAAAAAAAAAAAAAAAAACAAACAAACAAACAAAACAAAAAAAATCTCTAATTTCAAACCATTTATGAGATATTCTGAATCATATACATACGTAATTTTTATAAAATCTTATATATTCATGTGTAAAAAAAATTTTCATAATCAGGTTATCCAGTAATTTCCTCAACGAAAAATGTTAAGTTGAAATTTCAATAAATCGAAAAGTTGGCTCTTTTAGACTTTACTAACCTTTTTAACTTCCTTAGACCTGACCAAGTGCAGACTCAATAATGCTCACTGCTCGAACAATCTGAAGTTTGAACAAGAGTAGTTTTAATAAGTATAAATTACCGTGTTGTAAATGTACGCCAGCCTAAAAATCATGTCGTAACAGCAGCTTTATTGGAGAGAAAATAATATCTCTGTACGCTGGCACTTAAAATAATGGCTACGCATGTATAAATTGCAGGTGTTAGTAAGAGAAAATGCGATTACCGTAGTCGCTCGGAATACCCGGAGCAACCGCCGTGCGGTCATCCTCGACGTAACGGTGGCAAACCCGTAAAATTTAACGTCTACCGAGCATTACCGGGAGCCGGGGCCAAGTTAGGCATAAAATTTAATCAATTCAAAAGTGATTATGACGGAAAAGCGATAGCTCTACTCGGTGCAGGCTTCCAACCTTTTAAAAAGCGCGTTTCGCCGCCTTTCGACGCCAATCCTCAATGAAAGTCTTTGAATGACACTTGAAGACCACGTTGCCGAAAGATATCCTTTTTATACTATAATCAGTCTCGATTTTAGCGTTTTTCACGTACCCATTAAGTCGTCCTATAGCCATTCCCAGAAGTTTTTATTACATTTGTCAAGAATAGCATTATTCTTGATTATTTAGGTGATAAATGAATATTAAAGCAAATGAGCTTCGAATACGCCACACCACACACGTGTCGGAATTTTGAATTTTCAATCGATACGAGATTGAGAACAATATTGGAACACAATATTTCTTTATTTTGCTAGGAAAGTCACGATGCATTATTTATTGGAAAGAAATTTTACTTATTATAATAGTGTAATTTGGATTTTCGTGCAAATTTTTATTTTTTATCTCGGGCTTGTTTATTTATATGTGCGTAATGGAATAAATATATTCTTAATTATGTTAGAAATCTACTTTCAACGAATTTTGCAGTAAAATGTGAACAATTGAGTTAAAATGCCATTCTTCTTATCGAACCTATACATATAAAATTTTTTAATTGAATTGTTTATTTTATTGAAAGTTTTAAAAATTAGATGCATAAATTTCCTCTACAATTCATTGTTTCTAAAGGATAATAATAATTTTTAAGTATTTTATTAATAGTTGCAAGTACATTTATTTAATATTCTGGCTAGCTATTATTGTATATATGTTTTGGCATACCAATATATAATAGAATTTTATATATATTTAGGACTATCTTTCCTCAAAATTTCATAGTATTGTCAGATGCCAATCTAATTGTATTTATTGAATTTTGTTGAAAATAAGAGCCATTTTTTATGGAGCAGAATATTTTAAATTTCTGCATTTAATTGCACATAAGTAAATTAAATTAAGCGCAAAAAGATATTATTATAACGAAATTCATCATTTTGAAAGATATTATTGAAGATTGAGATTTTCTATTTAAACCATAAGCTCAATTATAAATATCGATGTACACTACTATTTATAAAATACAATTAATTATATTAAATTTCTGTAAAATTCAAAATTGTTAAAGAATAATTTATATGATACTACTTTATCATAAGTTTAGTGTAATATTTTTTATTTTTATACTGTTTTATACTGATAAAAGATACTTTTAACGAATTATAATACATCTATATAGGTAGATCTACATTAGAAAATTTTGTATGTAGATTTTGAATGACATTATTATGATAATCACGTATTAAACTTGAGTTAAAAACTTTATAAAGCGTCTGAAAGTAATAGATTTTCAAAAGAAAAAAAAATAGAGGAAAAAAAAAGATCGCCATAGTTTTAGATAAAACGGTAAAGAAGAGTCTCAAATATTAATGTTTATCGCGAATTTGTACGAAGAAAGAAAATGAAAAAATTCCACATGCTGAAATTCAGGTTTGCACGTAATCTGCCAATTAATCATGCAGATGCGATTGTCTACAAGGCAATACGAGGATCGAATGTGACCGCGGCTATTCGGCCAACGGCAGAGTTTCAACTGCGTAACACAACGCAAAGTAGCGCCGCCATTGCGTTGCATTACACATTCGTGATCCGTAGGTACAATTTGTCATCCATTATCTCGACGACGTAAGATTCGAAACTTTGAATAGTTCCCTCAGTAAGTGTCGCTGCTGAGCCGCACTTCGCAGCCGTTTTCCCTCATTTCCCTTACGTCTCGTTATCCCGATTCTCTTTCCCAACCCTCTCTCTTCCTTCCCCTCCCGCTCCAATCTTCACCCGCCCTACGCAATCACTCTCTCTCTCTCTCTCTCTCTCTCTCTCTCTCTCCCTGTCAATCCCTATCTTTTATCGACTAAAAAGGATATTATGTAAGTTTGCAAATTTACGGCTTGAATTGCATTAAAATTTAAATAATTTACATTTTTTTTTTCTCTGTATTAATAAGTTAGAATTAACATCGTTTCCATTTGAATAAAATAATTACAAATTTTATTTTTTAAAATCATGCTATAGGAAGAATTATTAAAGCGGGCGTTTTTTTTTTTTTTTAAATCTTTGACATTGTACTCGTATAAATTTAAATTTAATTGTTTCGTATTCATTGGATTTTAACAACTTTTTTATACAACAATTCGATTTATATTTTTTTTTTATAAATTGAAACTTTCGTTTTGGACATAATTGTTACAGAAAATTGTCCTTGGTCGTTATACCTTTAATCAATACGAATGATTATTTTCTGAATAAGGACAATGTTTGACTTTTTAAATTGAAAATAATAAAGCATTTGTTAATAAAATTACCAATTTAATTAAAACCATTTAAACAATTATTATTTTGATTATGTGCATAACTAAATTTTTATTAAAAATTGGATTATTCATGTAATAATATTTTTACTCATAACGTGTTTAATATGGTTAATTAACCTAAATGTTCATTCTAACACGATTATTTTCATGATTTTATATATATTTAAATTCTTTCATAAATTTATTTGAACTTTTTTTAGGATTGCTGGCTTATTATTTCAAAAAGGATTATTCTTTGAGTAATTAATTTCTTCTAATGAAATTATAGAATTCGAATATAAAATTAATTATTTTTTTTCTTTATTATTCCATCTATATTTTTATTCTCTCTCTCTCTCTCTCTCTCTCCACGTACCTACCTATCTATCTGTCTATCTATCTATCTATCGCTATCTCTCTCGGCGCTTGTCTCTTTCACTCGCTCTTTTTGTCCCCCTCCCTCATTTCGACCAATGTGTACACATAATTCTGTGTAGGAAAGCACGCGCACCCGTCTCAGGGGTGGCATAAATGCATTCCGTTTAATGACGACCAATCAAGTTGTAAGATACGCGATCATCTCGCCGATTACATTCGAGGGTTGAGAGCAATTACCGCACAACCACTGACTTTGTGTCAAGGAGACGTAGAGGATCATTCGACTCTCTTTACAATGTCCTTGCGACATTGAATTATCAGAGAAATCGACTTTTCCTATTTCCTTTTTCAAACTCAAAAGCTATTCAAAATTATATCTCAATAAGAGTTTATGTCATTGTGTTTCTCTGCCCTTTTGACAAATATTGTTTACAATATTTATTTGCTCAATCGAATGAATGAAAATATTGTGAATCGTGCAGTTATTCAAAGATAAGTATTTCAATAATCAAGGAACATTGAAGACGATTTATTTATTTTTTACGTACATATTCTATAGAATCGTAAATATTCGTCATTCTAATTTAATTAATTAGAATTATAGATACATTGGGTCATTAAAGAACTGAAAAAAAACATTAAAAATTCTTAAAAGAAAACAGGTTATAAGCTATTAAAAGTACATCCATAAATAAATTGGTCATTATTGTTATTTCAATTATTGTCATTTAAAATCATGGACTAGAGTAAATATTATTCACACCTTAAGTTTCAAGATTTAAAAAAAAATTAGTTATATTATCATTGAGCTTTAATTTATGATTCATCAATTGTTATCAATCCTAGATATAAACAAAAAATTAGAATTGAAACAGACGATTATACTACTTTTATCTACTCGTTAGTTAACAATTATGGGCGACTTTTATTCATTTCATAGAGGTAATAATGAATCGAAGTTAAAAAAGTTTAGTAACTTTGCTTGCGAGTTGACTTTTTTATTAGTCTTCATTCGCTTCTGATCTATCAGTTCAACAGTTGGTTAACCCTTTTCTCACTCTTGTTCAATCGATTTTATTATATTTTGTTTGGTCTCCTAAAGTCACAAATAAATTCTTGACGGGCAAATTATAGAAATCAAGGAAGGAGATACTCCCAGGAGCTTAAAATTTAAACGAAATTCATTATAAGAGTACGGATAGGATACGATATTAACTTTCAGAATTTTGAATTCTCAACGATATAATTATTCTAATTGCAGGTATTTAAGTTTTTTTTGAATTTTTCAAAATTTAAGTTTTTAAATTTTGAAAATAGTTTTTATATTATTAAATTAGCTTTGAAGAGACATTTTTAAAAAATTTTCAATTTCTTGTATTATGTGTATTTAACGTGGTTAACCACTTTAGTATTTTACTCTGAAAAAAATGCTCTTCTCTGTTTAAATTAATAGCAAACATCTTTATACTTTATTTTCGATATTCTACGATTATTCATAAAATATTCATATTAATTGTTAATATTAAATATTTTTCGGTTATTTTGCTGTTTTTGAAGAATTTTGACATATTTAAATTTTTGTGATATATCCTTTGTTGAAATGTAACGCTATTTTTATAATTGGCTGATATAATTAATACACATACTATCTTATATACATTGAGTTTGTTCAAATTAAACATTTTTTTTTTTATCAATTGTTTTGTTTAAAAAATGTTGTGTATTATTGTTAATATATTTATCATATAATTAATTCCTAATGATCAGTGACATAAAAACAATCAACAATATTTTAAAATAATCGATTTAGAATTTAAAATATCATATCAATTTTTTATTCCCGATTTTTCATTATTTTTTATGTTTAATTCTTCGAATTTTATTTATCCGATAACATTTTTTATTTTTATTTTATAAAATTGTCTTATCATGATCATAAGGAATTCTAGTTAACGTGACATTATTTTGTTTAGACATTTAATATATGTTTCAATATTTTGATATTCGACTAATTTGTTGTCATATATATATATATATATATATATATATATATATATATAAATCATCTTTTGTATAAATATGTGTGAAGTTACTTATTTATAGATAAATTATTTAATAAATTAATAAATTTCTATAAATGAATAATATTTATCATCAAAGTCATTGAAACACTTTAAAAATAGCAATTATTTTTCAATTAAATATTGTATATTTGTAAATTAAACATATAACTATGGGTAAAAACCATGTGAAACTATTAAATTGTATTAAATCAAACAAGTTAACTATAAGTATATATCGATGGAAATGTAGATTTTTATTATGCGAGCTTAATTATTAATGGACTTTAAGATTTCAAAATTCATTTCGTGAATTAATTATTATACACTTTATTAATTTATGTAAAGATAAAATTAAATTAAACTATATCAAGTCGATAAGTACGGATTAACCTTAATCATCATCATCTTTTGTCAGTTATTGATATTTGTTAGGATGTTTTGCAATGCTGCACATAGTAAATACCTTTGCGTAGGGATTGATGTATGTGTGGTATAATTAATATTTAATATAGAGGGGTTTTGATTTAAAAGTGAATCTATGTATTTAGTAATATTTATTTAAATAAAATTATATACATTATATTTCTTGAGTCATATTTAGGCTGTATAAGCAGATTTTGTTTATGTACTAAAGGATAAAAATTTGTGCTATATTTATAAGATGTATCTTATATAATATTTAATATATGTTTATATAATTAACAATGACATTCTATAAAAGAACGATATTTAATAAACTAAAATAATTCTATTAATGTAAAATAAATATATATAATTAATACTAATTAATATAGTTGTTTGTGTTTTCCCGTAATGAATAAGATGATGATACAATATAAACTATCAATAGAATGAATAATAATTTATAACTTCAGAATGTACATAAAATATGTAAAAAACTATGAAGTGATTGTAAAAATTTCAATGGAAAGTTACATAATGTAGTGAAGTAAGGGCGCACACAAGGTCAGAGATTCGCGGGAAAAGGAGATGATTAATAACGGATTTTTTAAGTTGCATGCAACCCAGCCGAATTTAATTGAACCTTATAATTATTAGTTACCTCCCACTCTTACATACATATATTTAAAAATATCTGTGTCTCTTTCATGTAATATTGAATGTAAAAATTGAAGGTCTATTAAATAAATCTAAAATTCTTTAAAATTTCGTTACGTAAAAACTAATCACAAGAGTAGGTACATTGAAAACAACCATTAAATAAAATATTATTTTAATGAAATAATATCACAATTATATAATAATTTATAAAATTGAAAAAACGTTTCTATATAGGGTTTGTAAAAAGAAAAAAAAATAAGATGTTGAATGAACCTATTCGACAAAATTTGAAGTTTCAAATTTTTGTTTCACATAAATAGAATTTCAAAATTAATGTATAAAATTAGTTGATACATCGAGCCTGAATTAAAATATTTTGTGATTCCACATACAAATATCAATCAATTTTAAGCACATTTTATGGCAATTAAAACACAAGGTTATAAAATTTTAGAAAAAGAAAAACAAAAACTGGGAACGAAAGTGCTGCAAAAGTTTATTATAAACACGCGCTATCCGGTAATGAATTATGAAAAATTGTGCTTCACTTCATTATATCGTTTGATAATTATAATATTTAATCTAATATATTATCTAATCTAATAGACTATTCTTTATGTATGAGAAAGGAAATGGCACTGGAAAATATATGTTTGCTAAATTACATTTGTTAAGCAGACCAGCTATAAATCGATTCTAGTATGAAAATGATTTAGAATTCTGAGGAAAAAAAAAACGAAAAAAATCTGATAATACGCAAATGCCTTGAATGTGAATATTTAAAACTGTTCTTTAGTATTTTAAAAACAAAGCCGTAATATTGCGATTGTTTTATCAGAATAAACGAGTGCTCATTGATTAAAAATTGATCGATAACTATATTATTAAAGCGCTGGATCAATTATATGAATTGCGTATTGGTATGTCGAGAGATCCATTCAAAAGATTATTCTCTACTCTTTGTGCATTTGAACAATGAAAATGAATGAAAATTTATCTTCATAAGAAGATATTAACGGTTAATTCATTCACTAGATACATAAAGATGATATCTTGTTATTATAAATGATCAATGCGTAATATATTATGGGAGCAAATACTTTGAAGTCAATTTTAAAATTTCATATTTTTAAATATCCGAAAATTTTAACTATTGCAATAACACGACTTATCGACTTTATTTAAAATACATTTATTATATATAAGAAATATCGTTATATTGAATTGCTACCCGCGGTAAATTTCGTGATCTAATCATTTATTGTCAAAACATTGAAGTAATATTTTTTCTTCAATGATTTTAGTCTACAGATGACAATAATGATATGATAATTGCAAGTACTGACAAATTTTTCAATTCTATCCAATCATGCTATTATGAATCCTCGACCATCTCAATTAAAAAAACTCGCAAGAAGCAGCTTTTTTCTTCGTCAACTGCATCTCGTACCGCGACGCTCTCAGCCTCGTGATATTTAGCCTAACGCTAAAGTTTTGTCCTACTCTAATTGCAACCGAATCTAGGTCCCCACTGGTTGTATTGGGAACGAGCCCCAGGAACATGCCCTGCGGTCCCTAGCTCCGATACCCTACTCCTTTCCACTTTTGCTGCACTTTAACGCGTATTTATCTTTATTGAATGGCCCCCAAATTACTAATTTTAATATGATTTATCCCTAGGTTACTATTTTTATTGTTTGATGGTCATTTGTATATTGGAAATGATAGATCGAATATGTCATCATTTGAATAATAGGGGCGCTACAGTCAACCATATATCAAACAAGTCATATTTGTTTTCGAAACTGTGACTTAGCAGAAATGTCACTGGACAATTGTATTCGCTAAAATTTGTTTCTTCTTACGAATATTAAAAGCCCGCGCCCTTAATCGCCTCGACTACCTTTCCATTCTCATTTCTCTCATTTCATCTTATTTCTCACTTTTCCCTTTTTTTTTGCGTTTTTTTTTTTCATTTAGTATAGCACCGTGTCTTCAATCTGTCCTCGTGCATAAATTCAGCTGAGATGCGGACCTAAGAGATATTCAGACCACTGAGGGGAACGCGGAACAAATTCAACACGCCATGAAGCGCAATCGGTGCAAATTTAATAAAATGACTTATATTGTTTTTATGAGTTTGTAAGATTCATGTGAAAATACCTTATGAAATATAGTGTTGCAAATAATAGCGATTGCAAAGAAAAGCATTTTCTCGTAAATTAAATAGATTAAGATTTATTTTACCGACTGCTTTCTTTATTTTATTTATGCTATCGAAAATTAGATGACGACAATATTAAGTTTCTGTAATATTCAAATTAATTAACAGAACAAGGTGGGAGATAAAAAATGCCAATGAATCATGTCAACAACGAAATATGTACAAACAAATTAAGCACCAAATAGAAGTTGCAATTACAAATGTCTGTATTAACTTTTAATGTCAGTCTTTGAAGAGCATTGAAAGCTGTGTATTGTTATTTTTCAACTTAAAATAGCTTTACCAATACAATTATTGCTCACAATATTGGATAAATATTGTTATCTATCGAAATTTATATCACGTTTGATCAAATCACAGTACTGTCGTATAGCGATTAAAAGTACATGTTAATAAAGTATATCATTCGTCTGTACATCGATTAATTTTCATTTAAATATTGAAACGTCAACATTTGTCGTTGGTTTTGAAATTTGAACGAAACGTGATATTATAAAGAAAACATCATCAAGGAAAGAAATAATTATGGCCTGCATAAGTGACTGGCATAAGATATAATAAAAACATCATTACTTCTTCTCTTCTACGGCAATCTTTAAATACTCACCAGCACGACATACAATATTAATCGCACGCGCATCAACTTCCCTCGATACCGTGCTCACCCAATTGCGCTGTAGAATGAGAGAGTGGCAGACCACGGGGGAGGGAGTGGGTGAGGTAGTCGTACTTGTAGGAGACAGGAACCTAATATCTTGGACGTGCAACTCACAATCGTTATGGTATCCGTTGGTGGTGTTGTAACTGCACCCTCCAGTCCACCTGTCTCTCTCTCTCTCTCTCTCTCTCTCTCTCTCTCTCTCTCTTTCTCTTCTATTAATGCAAGCGAGGAGTGTGTCGCGCGCACAATCTGTAGGAAGATTCCGTACGTATGAGAGATGCTGAGCGAGCGAGGACTCCAAGTCATTGCTGAATAATTCGCATAGAATAATCAGTAATTCGAGTTCAACAGCTCGTCCCAAGGAATGCGAAAGCAAAGGGGCCGCAATGCATTATTGGACAGATCTCGGCGGGAATGAATTAATTCGCTAGTTATTCTTGTTATTTTTCATGAGCTACCCCGAAGCCTCCTTCCTACTACCATTCCCTACCTCGACATTATTATTTTTACGAGACCCTAGACGAATATATTTTATTAATTGAAATTTCAATGTGACACTCTATTTTTACTTATTTCTATTTTGCTTGATATGTTGGTACATTTATTATGTACTTAGAGCACTGCAATAATAAAAGCATTTAAATATGCATATATAAGTGGTGTTAAGCTTATTCCGTCTACGAAGAAAAATTATTATCTGAAATTCCGTAATTTAGAATAGCGTATAGAGTACGAAACATGCGATGGTAGTTGGGAAGCCATGGGCGAGTTAAAAATAGAAAGAAAAAAGAAAATATTGGTCGAAAAGAGCGGAATTCCGTAAGATAGAGATAAGCTTGTAAGTATCTTTATTAGCTCTAAAACTTAATTTTCATGTATTTGATTATGGTCTTGTGGAAATTAGAAAGACCCGTAAGAAAGATTTGGGAGAGTGAGTGAATAAGTGTCATTGGGAAGGGGGCGACGAGGAGAGGAAAACGACCGACCCCAGGAGGTCTGATACTCACACTGGGAGCCATTGACCGGCCGCGAACAGTCGTAACATTAATTTCTATGGGCCACAGATTAGACGAGATTAGGGCACCTGCTCTTGCTGTCCTTACATTATTCCCTCTTGCCATCGCAATCATCGACCTTGTCTTCCTCACACTCGCTGACGTCTTCCTGGAACTCGTTTTGTCTTATACGTCTACACGCGCGCGCGCGCGCTTGTTCACGAATACACGCATTTTTATAATACAAAATTTTAATTCATTGACATAGTTATATAATGAAATTTTAAGAATACAAAGTCTATGTCTGAATTTTATTTCCTATGAATTTTCAACTTTTAAAATCTTTCGATTTTACTCGATCTTTACAATTTATCGTGTACTCCGTCTGCGCGCGTAAATTAAAAAATTTTTTCTCAATTTCCAGTACAGAGAATATAGTGATGTTGTTGGCTAATATCCATTCGAGCACTCGAATAAATTAATTGCTTATATTATACAATATTCTTAATCTTTCAACCAATAAAATTTTATTTATATAATCAATTTCATTCTACTTTCAACGGTTTTCAAGAGGAATCTCAGCACTGACTTTAATGTAACATTTAACAATGTTAACAACTACGTACAAAATATTATGCAATAAAATTGCAATTATTTCGATTTGTATATTAATAAAAATGTAATATTGATGGAAAGAGTAGTAGTAGTAGTAGTAGTAGTAGTAGTAGTAGCAGTAGTAATAGTACATTTAACGAAATTTTTTAATTTTAAAAGTAATTTCCTTAAAGTTGACTAAGTTTTCACGAAGACGTAGTTGCCGATATATTCAAGAGCGAAAGTGAAAATTTTAAATAATACACAAATTTAATATTAATAATATTATTAATCGACTTTTATTGTCAAGATCGTTGTTACGTCGACTCAATACGCTCTCATCCTACGGACTTTACTTTTACAAATTGTATTTCGTGGTGTAAGGCCAAAAATCTTATTGCAAGATCCCATATTTCCTCTAAATAAAATGTAAATAAAAAATACACGCGTTCGATAAAACGATATCTTTATTTATATACTGATTATTTATTACATAATAACAGATATAAAGAAACTTGTTTTTTTCAAAGTCTAATGAACACGCTTGAAAAGATGGATAAAGTAACAGTCGTACTTGATGCGATAAGTGTTCATGCGAGTCTTGGGGGCACTGCGTTTCAGGTCGATGGATGGGTGCTCCGGGGTAGCCGTTATTAATTAATATTTGATGAAATTGAAGCTCCTACCACTACGTTAATTACGTGTGTATAGAATTATGCCACGAAGTGATCGACGTACTCGTTGTACTCGTTGCGCGAGGCTCTCCCGTACATTGGAAATCGCAAGTAGCCGTGGCTCGCGGTGTTGCTGTTGCTATTGCTGCTACTGCTCGTCTGGGAGAAGTAGAGCACACCGTGGAGATCCTGGGGTCGGTGCTCGACCTCGGACTGTACGGGCTGGAGCTGCTGATGCTGGGCTCGACGAGCGGTCTGACCGTAGTTGTCCATAGCACCGTAGCCGTAACCGTGGTCGTAGCCGCGGTTCTGCAGGTCCTCCATCCTCGCGTTCCGAGAGGAGGCGAGTCCGTCGTGACTCGAGGGCCGCGTGTACGGTCCGGGTCTCGCGCCCTCGTTGCCACAGAAGAAGAAGCAACCGTGGGGACTTGCGAGGCAGGGGTACGCAAGTAGCGTTAGAGACGTCAGCAGCAGCAGCAGCGGTTGCATGCCTTCCCCGCTGTGTGTCGACGAGACAATTTGTTATTGCGATATTGGCTACTGCGCTGTTTGGATATTGTGTGTGGGGCTTTTATATGAAAATACGCGCCGAAGTCAAGTTTTATCGGGCGGAGGTCAAATCCACAATATTCCTAGAATTAATATCTTTGTGGCCAAAAGAGGCTGCTTAAATAATATTTTCTCGTAGTCCTATCGCACATTTAAGTAATAAGCAAATAGAAATATAAGCAAATTTGCCTGCCCGTGCCTAGGGATTTACACGTGACTACATTACATTGTTAATAAAGATAATTTAAAGGAATATTTACAAACAATAATTAATACCGGCATTAATATAATGTATAGAGAGCTTTTAGGATTTTCGATAGTTAGTGGCACAATGAAGTCAATTTTCGAAACATTTGCTTTAATCAGTAGCTCAAAGAGGATATTTCTTATTTATAAAATCTTTACCTAATACGTAATCATGTGCGATATTCTTTAAAAGATCGGCATTAAACTAATATTTATATTAAAATGTCAATTGATTTATTATTTATCAGCTTAAAGTTTTCATATTAGAGGCAAAGCTTGTACTCGCCATCTGGTTTTATACTTTATTTTAAATTTCATTTAATAAGTCTATATTAAGTAAATATTATGCGCTTATCTATCTATAGATTAATTCACATACATCTTACAAACACTAACAAATGTAGTGCTTTAATTAATATATTATTCTACTTAAAATTCATATTCTATGTAGGAACAAGTAATTTCAATCTATCGATAAAAATTTCTTTGAGATGTTATTACGTTATATATACTGTGAAAATGAATTTTCAAACAGATTTTTGTAATAATTATAAGAATAATAGAATTTTAATGTCATTATTCGTGATCATTTCTAATTAATTTAATGCAGTGAAACGAAGTAAATCAGGTTAACAATATAATAATTTCTATAAAACTGCAACTACTGCAACAAGTTGAATGTTGTGACTGATTTCTATTTAACGTTTATTCCAAATTAGAAAATGGAACACTAACACACCTATCTATCTAATTTTAAATCACAGATATTAATATTTACAAATATATTTGGACATAACAGTAAGGAACATATATTTAGTGGATAGTATGTTTATTTGCACAAAATTCGAATTTAAAGTAGCTAATATCAAAAAGATTTGAAAATTATTTGTGTAATAAAATTCAATTAATCATACTGTCTGGTAATATTTTCATTTATTATTGCACTTTATTAACTTTTCATTTTTCATGCACATAATCACAACACTCTAAAATTACACCAGATAAATTCAATTTTAAAATATGTGAACAAATTATACAAATTCGAAAAAGTATATTATATTTATTATTTATTATCAATGAAAGTGTAAATGAAACGTGAAAGTGAATTTTCTAATTTAAATATAATTGTAATTTAATATCTAATATAAAACTGAAATTTCGCATAAAAACATAATCGTCCTATCTTGAGCTCTTTTATATTTTATATGTATAAATAATTTTTTACTCTTATCTCATTTCTTTATAAACACTTTTTTCCAATTAAAATTTTTTCCTTTGATTTAAATGGTATTTTCTTTTTTATTTATAGTCATTTATAGCAAGATCGTTAAAAATTAACAATCCCGATAAGTATAAAATATAATTAGTCAATTACATAATTCGAATTATTGAATTTTTCTCTGTACATGTAGTTTATATATAAATATATAATATAACACATTTGTGCATTAACACGATGTTTCTTATAATTATGATAAATAGAAAATAGAAAAAAATTTAAAAAAAAAAAAAAAAAAAAAAAAAAAAAAAACAAGCATTTATAATTAACAAAATTAATGTATAATAACAAATTTATATTTTTAATGAAAAGATTCATTGATTTATTGCTTTCAATTTTTAATTATTATACGATCTTTAAAACATTGAATTCAATTTTTATGAAATAACTTTTACTTTAATACGAAATGTCCCATGACACAAGTGTTTTTCATAACGACACTATAATCAAATATGCAAAAAAAAAAAAAAAAAAAAAAAAAAAAAAAAAAAATCGAAAACTAAAGTGTAAACACAAGATTAATAATGTTTTATAATATTATGGTCATTAAATAAAGTATCTTTCTGATAAGCTGAAGCTATTATATTAGTTTATAGTGATAAAAATAATTAAATTAAAACAGACTTTAATTGTGTTATATTAATAGAAAATTATTAATAACTATTCATTTAATAGAAATTCTAATTATATAGTTGACATTATTATTCAAAAGTTAAATAAATTAAAATATAACGTGTTAAAAATAACTTTTATTATTTGAAGTTTTAAAAAATAGTTGATTTATTGTTCAATCGATTCATTAGAATAACAATATAATTTGAAGATATTCACTACCTTCGTGTAAAAGTGACCAACAAGTTTTAGAAAAAGATACGTTTATATTATTAATAACAGTAGGACGGATAGATGTTATAAAGTCGAACTGATCTCACTCACTGACCGAAACGAATTAGTCAAGCGATCAAAAATTGTTCATTTATGCTTTGTATCCCCCCTACGCCATTAACTTTACCTCGCAATGATTAATACAGATTCGCCTTATTTTTCATTTCAACTCGTCTTTATCACTCGACCCATTTATTTATCGTAATTCTACGAAAATGTTCCTCGTCGAATTTACATTACACGGTTATAGCAGTTGCTTCTTTGACCTTTGTCAATTTACTTATAACATCCATGAACTTTGGATATTTCTCGTTTATGATATCTACTTGAATGAAAACAGGAGTTTCTTGAATTTTTGCTAAAAAAAAAAAATTCAGGGAAAAAAATTTATATCCACCTATTTTACAATTAAAGGAAAAACAATTTTAAAGAGTTGAAAAAATTATCTTACATTTAAAAATATAAACAATATTTTTATATATATTGAAAATACTAATTAAGAAAACAAAAATTATAGCAAATTTTAATATCTATAAATTTTAATTTTCACAGTAATTTAATATAATCTATTCAATTATTTATTATCTCAATTATTATATTCGCATTGACAATCTTTCATATTGTTTATATTATAATTGTAAATTCATTTCTTTACAAAAGTATAATAAGATAACTTTAGATAAGAGGTTACATTTACCCTGCTTATTCAGGAAGCTTATTGAACATTAGTTTAATTAATTTTAACTTTAATTATATTATTTATTCATTAATTATGATATGATGCCATTTATTTCAATTATTTCATGTAATTAATAAATTATTAATTCATATCAACATTGAATTCCCGATTTATTCTTGATTAGTTATTCACATTCTATTGAATATAATAAAATCATGTATTATTTTGAAAATATAAAGTATATTTAATATATTTTATAAATATTTATTATGTATTTTCTAAAAATCAATAATACAATGTCTACTTGTATAGTTATGTCTGTAAATATAAATGAGTTTTTTTTCGTAGATTTTTTTTCTTTTGGTTTTATTGGAAATTTGCAAGTTGTAATTTTTTATTAAATTATAAATTATGTTGATCAGTATTTTTTTTTCGTTCGAAATAATCAAAACTTTTATTGAAAAATAATTATAGATTTGATTACATATTTACCTTAGATTTGCAAATTTTGCATTTAATGAACTTTATTTATCTTCTTTTAAACGATTTTATAAATTGAATAATCAACGATTTCTTTTACAATTTCTTTCAAAATGCAATAACACTATTAATTGTCTACTAATTATTTTTGTTTCATTGTCATATGTAATGCGTATAATCTTGTGACTGTACATATAAAATTAATTGAAAGTACATAACGTTACGGAACTTTTAAATTCAAACAGTAAAGTACATAAATTTTACTTTTAAATAAAACAATTTAATATTACATTTACAGGTTTGAATAAACTGGTATTAAAAAATGTAATGTATGCGTTGTTAATACTTTATATGATATCTATTATATATAATATAAAATAATATAAATTAAATTAATATAATATATAAAAGGTGTATTTCAATATTAATATTTTTAGAGCTATTATAATATGTTCCTTAAATTTACAATAAATAAATAAATAATGCTGAATGTGTTCTTACATCTTCAATAAGCTTAATGAATAAATATTACTATTAGTAATACGGATTTCCTACTGAGATATAGTTGAGTATTATTTTATTTGTTTTAATTTTTAATATTGAAATTTTAATTTTTATAAATTTTATACAGAAAATTTTTTAAAATGATTATTTTAGTTTACTACCAGATATTATTGGAGCTCTAAAATAAATGAAAACATCAAATTTACAAATGTTTGTCAGTGTCATTGATAACTGTATATCAATTTTAATTTAAATTTTCTTTGTCGCAATGAAAATAAAACAGAAATTTATTAATATTTTATATAATATTGTTGATTAGTTTTCTATTCCATTAACGATAAGGTTACTAACGAAACATAAAACTTTAATTCCGCAACTTTTAAAAAAGCCAAATTTTGACAAATATTTTTATTTACAATATAATTATGTGGTTCTATCTATTTCTAATTGTTTATTATAACTGAATTCGGGATTATTCTATTTTCTTATTAATTCGTATTATGAAGTCAGTAATATAATTTATGAATTTGATCGGCATACACACACACACACACACACACACACACACACACATGTATATATGTATATATTATTTTATGACTAGGTATCATTAGTATGTAATTATAATAGCTTTGACCAATTAAAACAATTTTATAATACTTGTTTTGATTTACAACGTGTATGTTATTTATCATTTTTCATTCTTTGTAATGTTGTATTCAATTAGTTAATAAGGAATTTCTGAGCAATTTGTGTAATTAGTAATAACATAGTAATTTATTTAAATTATATATTATTTAAAATACCAATAGTTTAATAACTCTAATATTATTTCTTAATATAATAATCATTAGGAACTTACAATAACACATAATATTAATATCTGACAGTGTAATTTAATGAAATGTATATATATATATATATATATATATATATATTACCATTGATTGTGTGAAAAATAAATTTTATATTTTCAAATTTTCAATTTGATTTAAGTAATCGTCTACCGCTTTTTATACCGAATATTATTTATACGGAGATATTGATCGTTTGAAATATTATCACTAGCATTATTGGAGGAAAGTTTCCTTTTACGAACTTTTTCTCTTATTTTTTTTTTTTGTTTTTTTTTTTATTTCTCTTATCTCTTCTATTAATAACTTATTGAAAAATGTATGTCTCTTGCAAATAAAACATAATTTTTAATACAAAATTTGATTTAATTTTAGCTCCATCATCTGACTATAATTATCTCTACGTACATTAATACTTCGTTCATTTTTATCTAATCTATTTGAATAGACTTATCGTTAATTTTAATATATTTACTTTTTATTCATAGGATTAATTCTTTAAAGTATATTAATTCGTCTTCGGTTCGTAAAAAGATCAAATTTTGCGAACGATAATAAATTAAAATGGATGTGAAATAAATTTGATGTAAATGACTACTGAAAGTAATGTATTAAATTAATATTTGCAGAAGTACATTAAAAAATATTCTACATATTTTTTTATGCAATTACTTGCAATATCTAACTTTTCCATTTTAATTTGTAGCATATTACATTTACATCCACGCGCGAATATAAGTATAAAAGATTATTATTATACATTTACATTCAAATTCTTCTTAAATACGATATCTTGAACTTATCCGAGGCATTAAAATTATAAATTTCTTGGGGTATAGATAAGCGCAAAGGAATTTAAGAGAGAATACATAATAATGATTTGGCTTTGGCTTATATGAAGTATCTTTCGATACTTTACAATTGACACAACGATCGAAGAGGAAAATAAACATTGCCAAGTTGAAAAAAGGTTAGGAAGATTAGAAAGTCTGGGCTTTGACAGCGAAGCTGAAGAGTAAAAGAGGCGGTTCCTTTGATATATTACCGGCGAATGCAGAGTGTATCCCGTTCTTCTTTTTATCCCCTTATTTTTTCGTGCAACTGCGAGGTCGTTATCGGCTGAACGATAAAGTCCCCCGGGTGATAATGTATTCTTGGCGAGGAGGTGGCGGCACAATGAGAGAGAAAAAGTACAGATTAAAGCTTCTAAGCACGGATTTAACGCTTATTTATACTTCGCTAAGTGCCGGCATTACGCTGTATTACGACCCCTAATAGTCGGTTAAACTTTTTTCAGCTTCTCTCTACCTACCTGCCCCCCCCTCTCCCTCTCTCTCTCTCTCTCTCTCTCTCTCTCTCTCTCACTCTATCGCCGAGGCTATTCTACCTATCTCTATCTCACCGAGGTGACTTTCTTTAAAGGCAGTTCCTTCGTTTGTTTACAACATGCCATTTACCCAAACTACATCTATTTTCCTTGCAAATTGTAGTGAATTTTTCAATGAAGCTTTCCTCTTTTAAATCTTAAAAACAATAATATCTTTTAATGTTGAAATACAATCATATAATTAAACTTAATGTATTGAAATCTAATGTTCATATATTCCTTATGGGAAGTAAATTGTTTACAAAATGAATAATACCTTGTAATAATTAGAAATCATTATTTCAAACATTCACGCTTTTAGTATGGGCGGAGTAAATTTCAATGACATATGAACGTTATTACACGCTATTTCCATACCATCTACTAAAATTTTTTATAACACAATTGCAGAATATAATATTTGTTCTATTGACTATTATGGAGATAAAAATTTATATAGAAAATTATTAAATTTTCACGGAAAAGTAAACAGTTCAAAATATCCATTCAAATGGCTAAAATTAATATATTGGATTGTTATTAATCATTATAAAGAAAGTGTATAGTAATTTATTTAATGTTAGTAAAATGTTGAATAACTACAAGATATTTAATAATTTAATCATTTGTTATAATGCCATAGAATGTTTGACCACCCGGGAATTTAAATAATTTCCATCTTTACTTTTAAGCCTTAGTAGTTATTAAGTATTACGCAGATACATGATGTTAACATTTAACATCCATACCATTACACTTTCTAAATAAACAAATATAATATTCAAATGATATTTATACCATAGAATTATGATTTATTATGATTAGTTAATTTTGATATTAAAAATTTACGGCCAGATAACAGCCGAGCAAATTTATTCCACCATAATTGTTGCAGTGAATAGCCACGTCAATATCTATACGACTGACAGAAGCTTAATGTTAAATGAACATTTTCAATACGTATAAAAAGTATTCACTTTCAATGACAAAAAAGAAGATTCTCAGAGTATCAACTTGACTAATTAAAATTAATCAATATCGCGCGACATGCGGACGAATGAAAACGCCGTCGTCTTCAAGCGTCGGCCGTGCGCTCGTCGCTCTTTCTCGTTAAACTGGAGCACTAATTAATTTATACGAAGATCCCGCGCAAAGGTTGTCTTGTACTCCCTCCACCCTCCTCGCTCTCATCCCTTTTTCCCCTCACTCTCTCTCTCTCTCTCTCTCTCTCTCTCTCTCGCGCGCGCGATCTCACGATCCGACTCTGTCTCTCCCTCGCTCGCTCGCGAATAATCTCGAAATAGTGTACAGTCAGTACAGAGACTGATGTTGCCCCACTTTAATTGGCCTCTCCAAAGCCGGAAATATCGAACCATTGTCGGAGTAAGTAAGAGAATGCCAACTCATTAATATGTATTGACAATTCGTAAATCCTCCGAAGCATTAGCATGTATTCTTTTCTCTCATCTCTTAAAAGGTTATATAATTATTATAACACTTTTTCCTCTTGCGCTTTTTTAAGCTTGATTGATGATAATTCCTGATGCTTTTAAAATATAATCAATTGTATTAGAGATTATTTACGCAATTTTTTTCATCGGTGATTTTGTCATTTTCATTTTCAAGCAAAAGGATTGTTGTTACCCAGATGATTATATAATTCTAATAATAAGGTATTATTATAAGAATTCATTTATTATAGGATTTATAAGTTTAATTACAAAAATTAATACATCATGATATATCCAATATTAATTCGCTTCGTACGACATTGACGATTAAACCAATAATTTTAGAAATTAATATTAATTTAATTGACATCAAAGTTATTACGAATGAATTATACAGATTTACAGCTATGCACTATAGATTATTAAACTTTTCTTCAGCTTTTTGAGATTGCTCTCATTAATTACTATAATGAAATGGATAATTTTCTTCACAGATTCAATTTGATCATGAATTAGAAGAAAGTTATGAGAAATTTAAAAGAAATGACAAATTACATAAGCCCTTAATTAAAATTATAATAGAATGAAAAAATATATTTAGTAAAGACTTTTATGTAGATATTGAATTTATTTTAAAATCCGAATGGATAAAAAAAAATGTCTCTGTTGTCATTTAAAATGTCATTTGAACGCATGCAATATTTATAATTTAAAAAAATTCCTAAAAACTTGTAAACAAAATATTATTTGTTTTATTTAATAGAAATAAAGTTTGATTGTTTATTTTGTTACAATTCCAATTTTACAAACATTAGTCGATGTATTTATATATTATAGGAATTTATTATAGAAATCAATTAATATTTTAAAAATACGCCACTGTAATATTTTTTCCAATTAATAACAAGTTTTAATTTAAATCTCAGGAGTTTAAAATGACCTACAACTATTTAGGAAAAAAACTAAATTAGATTGCAGTAATTTTATAATAAGTGAAAATATCTCAACTCTATAATTTACTTGATACATTGACAATATTTGTTAGCATATAAAATTATTCAAAACATTAATGAAATGGTTTAATCAAATTTACAATGTTTTTTGTTGTGATTTTTAATTATATATATATATATATACGTCATATTAATATTACTATTTTTTGCATGGAAATTATTGATTTTTTAAATAAATTATGAATGAAATGCTGCTCGATCGAAGATTATAATATATAAATATATAAAATTATATAAATAATTAAATAATTGTATATTGAAAAAAAAAATATTTATCAATCTATGTAATATTCTTTCTCTCACAACTGAGTTATATAAAATTTATGAAGTTTATTATAAAATTAAATTTATTGTTGCTTAAATGATACTTTGGCTACATACAACAGCGAAGTTAAATAATTAATCAAAGATCGAAGTACATTTTTATTATAGTTTTTGGGATTTTAAAGAAATGTGTAGAAAATGCGAAAGAAAAAAATGTTATTCCCTAGCATTGTAAAGCTTTTAATTATAAGAAAGTACATAGGAAGGTAGAGTAGAATATCGGTTTGCCTTCTCACATGGCGTGTCCCTCAGAGGCAAAGGCACAAAGTCCTACGAACGTAAAAATTTCCTGCACATTTGCAGTTTAACTGCCTTACTTCGAGAACGTACCCCTAAAGAAATCAAAGTAAGTCGTTAGCGAGTGAAAGACACTAGCCAGAACCTAAACTCAAACGAGATCGCAAAAGGAGTGAGCGAGTGGGATAGAGAGCGTTGGCAAAGGGTAAACCTGGTCAAGAAGTGAGAAAACGATTTGGCAAAAGGAGAAATAAAGCGAATAAACAGAGAAAGGACGAGTGAGGTGGTGGGTGATGGAGGGTGGCTTAAGGGAAAGGGAAGGGGAAAAAAGAGAGATAAGTGTAGAGTAGTAAACGAAATAGTAACAGCGCTGGGCCGAGTAGGACGAAAAAAGAAGTTGCGAGTTCGTTTTAACGGAGAAGTTGCACCTGTATCAGGAGGGCAGATAGGCGTATACGTTAGTCGAACACCCCCGCCCGCAGTCGTTAGACAGCTAAAAAGTTAAAGAAATCAGAGAGCACGTAGTGCGCGTTAAAATTAACGATCGAGTAACAAAGTATCGCCTTGGCCCTTACTACCGTCGAGTCACCGGATAAAAAAACTCGCCCGACTAGTCGCTCGGCTCGCGAATACACGGCCACGGCAAAAACACTATTCTCGCGTGTTAAACTAACATCAATAGGAATACACTCACTCGCGTAAACAAACTATTGAGTTAAACTAATGAATGAGCGCAAGAGTACGTGCGCGCTCACACGAGCAAACACGCCGATAGTCGTGCGTGTGCAAATATTTTTTCATTTGCATACAGTGCCCCGTTAACGTAGGATAATAAACTACAAATGAGCTCGAGTTGAATAAATATTTATATGTATTATTGCTAAAAGAGCCAACTTAGAGCCAAGCTAAGTAATATTTTTCGAGCTTTGAGGTCTTTAATTTTAAGCTGTGCAAATATTTCTTTAAAAGCTTGAGTCTCATATTTGACAGGAATCAGAAGAATCGGCCAACTTCTAGTCGAGAATGTTCCGCAATCAAATACTTAGAGCGCGGGAGTCTTGCTGATCTTTGAAGCTCGCTGCGAAATCGTAAAAACGTGTGCTTTGCAAGTTCCCAGGTGGGTCGTGGCCTCTCGACGCTTTCAACTCCTTCGCTGCGAAGAAAGAAGAACTAAAGAAAAGGAAAAATAGACGAACGCAAGGACTTTTTCTTACTTCAAGTCGATTATTCATTCGTCAAGGCGACTTTTATAACATAAGAAGAAAATTGCTTTTCACGCGTTATTTAACGCTTTATTTACCTTCGTCCGCTACGAGTTTGAGGTCCTCCTGCTAATTGCACTTTGTCTTTATACATTTTATCAACTGTCTCGATCAATTTGGAAAATTCTTTACTGTCAACAATCTGCTGTATATCTTTTCACAGATAAACTTACACTAACTCAGATTTTCATCTTATACATACGGTATTAACAAAATATTATAATAGAGTGATCATGTACCCTTTTCTTATTTAAATCAAAAATAAGCTTTTCTTGAGGATAAAATAGAATTTTAACGATGGTACTTTCAATATTTTCAATTTATTTAAAAATTGCAATTTATATAGTGAAACATTCAATATAAAAGTCAGTAAAGGCATTGTGGCGAATAAAAAGTTTACACCAACCAATAGCCAATTTCTCCGGAGAGATTTTTAACATTAACATTGCTTATATTATCGTTTCACAGTATATTTCACAGTCCATTTAATAATCAATTAAAACTGAATACTGACAATTAATTCAGTAAATAATTAGTATTAACTACTTTAGTTTAAATTGTTAAAAACTTACTAATATTAATCTAGCTTCAAAATTAATTTAAAATAATTTTTTAATTCTTAAATAGAATAATAAAGATTATAGATAAAGAATAGATAAAAATAAGATATATATATATATATATATATACATGCGTATACTGAAAACTTAGAGCGTTATTTAAAAATATAATTGATATATATTTAAAATATTTTTCTATTCAATATTACATTTGATTAAAGAAAGAAAATTCTTACTTGGACAATCATTTTCTACGAAATTTAATAACTACAATTGCAATATTTAATCTTTTCCACGAGATTTAAAAGCTACTATTTTATAATGCAATATTTCGTGATAATTATAATCTTGAATTGGTATGTACTTATTACTCATTTGACTAGTGCAGGAATTTATAAATTTTACAAAAAATAACATCTTAATCTTCATATACTGTTAATATGAAAATTGTAGTATTGTAATTTATCGATATTGAATTTGTTTATTGAAGACAGAATGATCCGAATAAATTATAGAAAATAAAGCCCGATCCTTTGGAACAATCCAGATGATATTATGTAAGTCAGGCACACGGGACTCACGTACATTCAATACACTTGTGCGTACACCACGTATACACTTGAGTAATCGACACTCGCCCACGACAGGTTAAACATACGTCCTTTGTTCGACTTTCCTCCCTTAGATGCATACTGGATAATCTACGTTGTAGCGGTCACAACCGATATATGCACGTGGACATCTATTGCTGAATGCATTTTAGAATAAAATATTTACAAGGACATTACTTGATTAGATGAGTCTGGAGAATACCCAATATCTTGCGAATAAAAGATTAGAAGGATTCGTTCCATTTAATGTCATGGTATCCCGGATCGATAGCCCCCTTCTCACCCCCTAATCTCGTAATGCCTACTTCGGTACAATTAACATTTATATCAATTACTCCATATTACTATTGGATATATTTAATAATTTATTTTAATGGCTTGATGGGACATTTTATTCATTTGCAAATACTTTGAGAAAGAATGAGCTATGAATTAATATTACAAGAAGGAATGTATGATCAATCAATTTCCAGTTGCATGAAATGAAAATATGCTACTAAAAATAACGACTATAAGCCGTTTTGTTTGTATTTTACGATTAGTAGAGTAAGAAAAAGAAAATAAAAGGCAAAAAGTAGGCTACCTAGTCGACGCATGCGCTTGCAACTGCTCACCTCCATCGCGGCAATTCATCAGACATGAAGAAATCCTCTACGTCTAGAAGCATATTATAGGAAATAGTAATATTAGTTGATAAATTTCATTTGATACATAAATGATTTTAATTCATACGTTCGTTTGATAAAATTTAGTAACGAAAAATTTCGTCGGGAAAGCACAAACCCTCTTAAATTGTGCTCTACATCATTAATTGCATACTTAATAATTGAAAAGCATTTAATAGGAATTTTATAAGATCCAAGAAGTATTCAAATTAATCAATTAGATTCCAATGTACAAACGTACTCAAACCACACGAAATATAAATTTATATTTATATATCTGCTTAACATTATTAATAATATTTTAGTATTCCATATTAATATATCGATTTTAATTAATTTTACATAAATATTAATTTAAACTTATCACTTTTAAAAACCATACATACATTCTGTTCAATTTAGTATTTATTATAAGTAAGGATAAAATTCTTAGTATTATTAACGTGAAAATAACTAATTTTTTTGCATTGCTTTACATAGAATATTATAAATTGTAATGTTGTAATGATATTTAAATATATTGAAATTATTTTTAAATGGCAACATTAGTATTTGGAAAACAAATTAAATAATCGTCGCACCTCAAGTAATCACAATATATGAAAGCATATTAAAATAGTATTTCCTATTACTATTAACGATAGTGATATAAATGTTTTTATAAATGTAAATCTTTAACGTATCACCTTATTTTACGTACAGAAAACTTAATGTAGAAATCAAAATTTTACATACATTTTATACATTTTTACATCATTATTCAAATGTAATAAAAATATAGTATACGGAAAATTTGCGGGAATTACTATCGCAGAATATTATTTGCTTTAAAAGTCACCGATTAAAATTAAAAGAAATCACTTGAATAAATAGAAATCACTATAATAAATACCTTAATCTAACTTTAAGATATTTTTTAGCATGACTTTTCCTCATGATTCCTTATAAATTTACAAATTTACTAAAGGTTTGCTAGACGTGACGAAGACTATCATGAAACAAAACAAAAAAAAAAAAAAAAAAAAAAGCCTACCTAAGAAATACAGCGAATAAGTGCCAGGTTTTGCGTTTCTATACTGCTTGACACATTAATGGAGGAGGGCAATATCAAGGGTAAGAATGGTTTTGTCGGGTCAACTAAATTACAATAATCTATTTCTTATGTGCACGATTATGGTCTTTGAGAAATTATAGAGAAGATTAGATTAGAAGTAAAATCAAATACCAATGTTATCTTCCCGTACTTGCACTTATTTATGCGAAAATTATCGCTCTGATTATCTATATTAATATAATGACATAGTACGGATAAATAAAAAATTTTGAAGTATAAATAATTATCGATTATTACGTTTATTATTGTGTATTAATGATCTTTCAATTTTGAAATAGTTGAAATAAATTAATTTATTTATCCATTCATATTCTATTTAAGAAATGTATTCAATGCTTTCTTATTATTAAGTATAATTAATTTTGTGTTAAGATGCGTACACACACACACACACACACGCACCCAGATATTGTATATACATATATATCCCGTGTGTGTGTGTGTGTGTGTGTACATGTGTTTATGTTTGCACATATTTATTTATGCTATAATATCGGTATACATCTCATTTAACTTTTTATTATGCTAGAAAAAAACACTCCTGAAAACAATTTTCATTCAGTAAATAAATAAATAATTCATTATAAATGTAAATAAATGTATGGACAATAAAATAAGAATGTATATCATATTTTAAAAATCATTTACTACTCTCAACATCGAAAGTGCCATTTCTTGTTTTATAATATTTTAATTATTAACTTGGCAATTTAATAAAAATTGAATTTATCAATTTGGAGTATTTAATTAATTACATTGCTTGAAAAAATTATTTGTACTTATGATTATCAGTTATATTTGAAAATAATTTGTTGTAAAAGTACATGAATATGAAAGTTTTTGGTTTTAATCATAACGTGTCATACAGATCTCAAAATTTGTTATTTAATTATAATTTTATGTATGATATAGTCGAATTAAAAATAAAATGTTTGCATTATTAAATAATTATATAATATAATGAAAGTGCTAAAAAATAACAATATTGACGAATAGATATTTTATTATCATAATTTTACGAATAATTGTATTATTTTTCAAGCTTACATGAACTAGTTGAATCGATATTCCATTATTTATATTTATTTATTCAAATACAAGAATTGTTTGTACTATGTGTAAATGCATAACAATACTTGAGTTTACTCAAGTACAGTTACTTACATACTTAACGACTTATATGATTTATTTACATTGGAATATATCAATATATAAAATATTTAACAATGTTAAAATATAATTCCTACATATTCGTTCGTAATGTTAAAATATTCAGATTAATTTAATTTTTGTCGTTGTTGATATTATTTATATAAGAAATGTATGTATTTATGTATTTAAATAATAGCTAATAATTACTTCAATAATATTTACAAATAATTGACGATAATTATAAATATTTTTTATTATTGCATAGACGCGCGCTTGTCAATTTACAAAAAATTAATTCAGTATGGTTGGTTTAATACATGTCTTTATATTAATTTTTTTTCTCTTCGTCTTCTAATAGTCTTAAGTATTAATTTTCTTTGTTGAGAGTTTTGAAGTTAAAGATTCGATTAAATAAAGAGGCTTCGTTTCAACATACAATCATTATAATATCATCTAATAGATAATATCAATGTCGAATCATTTCAACTACGATCATATTTGCCGAAATATTCGTTCGTAACAGCAACAAAATGTTGAGTAGAAAATGCATTTAAATACAGTCTCCGTGCCCTCTCCCCCGTTGAAAATGTACGATTGAGCAAAAGCCACGTGCAACGATCGATGAATGAAAGGGAAAAAGATGGAAAGCCGAGTAGTCGCTAATCAAGCCGACCTTATTAAAATGTCCTCGCAGCTTGGCCTTGGCAGTTTCGCGATTGGACAGATACGTACAAAAACCCGATGGACAATAGGTGGACAATGGGATTACATCGGGTGCGTGTGTCAGCCGATCGGTGGCGTTGAAAAACGACGGAATCCGCCTCTCGACTCGGCATAGCTCGTCGATATCGACCTTCGCGAATAAAACAAAGGCTGGCGTAGCGCCTCGGGGCCTTCAAAGACGAAGGCGCGCCTGCAATAATAAAGAAAGTCCTTCCTCCCAAATCCTGATGGGAAATACTTGTTCGGTGGCAAGTGTCAGGCGCGGTGATTTGCGCCACGTGTCCCTCCCATGTTAAATTGCATTGCCCGATAGGTTCGCGAATTATTCAGCGATCATTGGGCTTATTTTACGCGCGCTGTCCGTCAAAACATCTTCAATTTTTTATTGCTATATTAGGAACTTTCGTCTAACTTCATCCTGCCGTATCAACCTGCCAATTCTTGATATTATTTTTAAACATTCGGTTTATTCTTCCGTATCCTTGACAAAAGATAATAAATATATCACTGCCATTGTATGAGATATAGAATTCCTTATTCTGTATATAGAAAAGAGCACATTTCACTTTAATGCACTTTCACTTCTTGCAGTATTATTGTACTAAAAAAACCACTTGATGTAATATACAATATACAATTATTCATCATGTTGTATATGATAAGATATTGTTCTATTGAAATAATTAATAATATTGTTAGAAGTCATTGTCATTGTATAATTATTATTGCAACAAACGCAACTTCCTTGTTCAATTGAAATTACAATATACAGATCTCGAGATTAAACATAAACATAGTGAAATTGTACGTAGATAAATTTCTAAACTAAATATTACTAATTTAATTTATTACTAATTGTTATCATATATTTAATAATTCTCAAGAGTTACCTTTTATTCTATAAGATAAGCAATTCAAAGGTCAAATTATAATCAATAAAAATTAAATATATCTTTTTGGAAAAATAACGAGTATAGGACATTGAATATATGAGTAAGAATAATGCATTGAAATTAAATAAATAAACCGCATGCTTATTTTGGATATTATAATGATGGCTTTTAATGCTGTTAAAGCTTTTTGATGTTCATTCTCAGTAAATTGCTTTATTGTAAAGAGGCTTTTAATAAATTTCTATACTTTTTGAATAATTAATTAGTTTTCTTTAAAATTAGTGAATTATTTATAATAGACTGTCCATGTCAATGCTCTTACTTCTTACCTAGAGGAGTTTAAAGGACACAGAGCGACCTTGATCGACGACTACATCGAAAACTTACAGACTTCGAAAACTTCTAAGGAAACTCGTACAAAAATAACTTCTTTATATAAATCTTACATGAATCAAATCATAAATAAATCTCTGAACGTAAATCAGTGTTTTGAAACAATGAAAGCATTTATATTCTTATCATAGTAGTGAAATAATATTATTTAAATTTTTTTAATTTATAGCTGGATATTGAATAATTATTATTACAATATTTCGCTTGTAATGAATTTAAATAAAATTGAGATGTATATTCATAGGTTTATATATATATATATATATATATATATATATATATATATACATATTATTGTATTAAATTATAATTTTAAGTATTATTTATGCCAATTCCAGTTGATTTTTATTTCATTTTTTTATATATATTTTCATGTACCTTAATTAATGCAATTCAAACATTTATTTACTTTTTATATTATAATTATTAAACTCAAGTAAAGATATAAATTTTAGACTGAGATAAAACGATGAAATTCATTCTTCATTCTTTCATAAAGATGACAGAAAATATTTGTATTTTTCAAAAAAATGAATAATTTACACATTTTTTTGTACTTGCAAATAAAAATCATTTTTTTTTTTTTTTTGCCAACTTAAACAATCAATATACAGAGTACAATAATACAAGAATGACAATATTCTGATATTCATATATTATTTTGATTTACAAATAAATTTTTTCATTATAAATTTATATAAATTATAAAAATCAATTTTTTTTTTTCGTAGGAAAATGCACGAATCTTTTTTAACGTCCGATAAAAATAATTAAGAACGTTGAAATATAATTTTTGATCATAAAGTTAAATATTTTTTGTCACATAATAACTTTACAAGTTCTAGTAGTCTTAACTAAATTACGTCAGCCGTGTCTAAAATCATCCCTTTTCTTAAATCTTGAAAAATCTCTTTTATTATTCTATTCTAAAATAACTGATTAAGGATCACATATAATTACACGATGTGTGATATGTTACGAAATTTTATGTCAATTTGCAAGAAGTAGCAGTTTTCAGACATAAAAAATTTCTTCGAATACGATAGTTTTTCCATTTTCCTTTCTTGCATAATTCTTATTTTAAAATATTCTCATAAATATATTGAACTTCTTTAATAGCTATCAGGATTTTTGTGAAATGAGTAAATTTATATATTAATAATATTTATTTAAGTAATATCACAATTTAAAAAAATTTGAAACTTATTCTATTAAAATTCCTATTAATAAATTAGCAATCATTATTAAGCAAATAACCGATTGCCGTTCAATCAATCTCGATTATCTATTTGTCAATAATTAGATAACTCCATTAAATAGGAAGAAAATTAAAATTATAGTTATCAGTTATAGTTTATAAAAATTCTCCTCAAGTTTTAATTTTCAATTATGTTTAAAAAATAATACCCACTGAAACATTCTTTTCATATTAATCAGTCTTTTGTAAAGCATAGACTAAAGCTATATAGGGTCGCAGAAAATGTCCTGCCATTAAGCGCCAAAGTAAAAGCTGTGCATGGGAAGGTTCATTCTCTCGAGTAAGTAGATTTAACACAACAAAATGGCCAGTCCAGGGGAGAAAAATGAACTTGTCTTTATCGAACGTATCGCTCCTAACATTCCAAAACAATTGGATAGGCTGTTGACTCGGACTTTGCCTGCTCTTACCGAGGAGCACAAAGAGGGTTATGGTTAATATATAGGGTGTGCCGAAGGAAGTAGCCGTCATCTGTATGCCCGATAACATCGTAATTGAATGCGGTCGACAAGCCTTGGAATACACGAGCACATGAATTCGCGGGAGATGTTGCATCCCTCGAGTTATCCCAGTCTAACCCTCCCGCAGGCAGTCACTAGATCTCTTTACGCGTGTGAATCTCGGTAATCTACTAACTCTTGCACCTCGTAGATTTCTTTGATCTCTCTGTTGCCTCTTGTATATGCTGCTTATTTCTATATGTATCTCCACTTAATCCAAACAGTTAACAACATGCTGATTATATTAGTCATATTACGTCATTAGGCTCGTACTATTTTCATGTACATAAATGAAGAGGCATTTTATTTAACTGAGTAATTTACTATATAATAGGAGGCTCGAGATCAATACAATTGTGTAATAACCGAAGGAATACTAAATAGGAATATAATTTTAATTCGTAAATGAAATTCTGCCTACAGCTGCGATGTTGGTATAAACAATGTTGACTTATATAATTAGGTTAATGTAAATTATATCTAATATTAACTGAAATGGAGTAGCAATTGATTGAAATAAATATATCAGTTACACATAATACGAAATTACGTGAAAAATACGTAAAATATCAGAAAACTTATCGTACATGACTTATACAGATAAATAAGAAATGGAAACTGGTGTATATAAAAATGTATTAATATTGAAGTTCAGTTCAGTTACCACATTATTAGTAATAGAATTCAAGTTAAGTAGGATAACGCGCGTAAAAAACGGAAAAAAAAAAAAAAAAAAAAAAAAAAAAAAAAAACAGAAAGATAACTAGTTAAGGAAAATTATAATTAATTTATTGTGCGATAAAATAATCACCTCCTTTTGATTAATATTTCAAAATTGACTTCCTATATATAAAAATTACTAATTTTTCAAAAAGCTTCGATTTACTTCGTTTTCCATAATTTCTCCATATGCCCCTCTTATATTTTTTATCACCATTGTTGTCCCTGCTCCTTTCTCTACGTATACAGGTTGCGGATATTAATCATACCAGAGTATACAAAAAAATCTGCCCCTACCGATTCTTATTAAGCATACATACAAATACGGACACAACTCTGTATTTGTCACAATCAAGACGAATCAGATGGTTAGTTAGGGTTTTATGTGATGGAACAAAGGAATATCCTGCACGTACGCTCATCACATTTGCGTATATATTTGTTTTTTCCTGGATATACGTACACTGTACACATGGGTACGCCTCTAATTTTATACATGTAATCGTAAATTTATGAGAAAGGGAGATTAGCCAAATATTTCATTTGAAATTTCATGTTCAATACTCCTAATTATTTAAATTATATATGCTAGAGTGAAAAATAAAAAAATGATCTAACGAATCAGCTCGAAGAAGATATGGGCTTAACGTAATAAGAAATGGATATTATTTTTTACGATTTCTCCTGCTCGAAGCTCAGACGAGCAATGTTTCAAATATTTTACTATTAATTGTATTAAAATCGATGAAAATCAATTAGAGAGCACGAAAGATATTCTAAATTTTATATAAGATTAGAAAAGTGTTTTCAAATGATGTATTTTATTATAAATACTTATTCATTACACTATATTATACTTTAATTAATAATTGCAATGCTTGCAGTACGCTTTAATTATGAAGAAATTGAAACTTTTTATTTCATAGTAAATTTGTCTCGAGATCCCTATTATCTCATTGGAAAAGCCTTGATATTAAATTATAAATAATCATAATAATCTAATATATCAATATTAATTATTTTAATGTTATACTGATTATAAGTACATAAATATCTAAAATAACGTATAGAAATTATTAATCATTTATTAATAAATATATATTCCAAAGTCAAAGACACACGATTAAACAAAACTTGAACAAACGTGAATTATTTGCATTCCAAAAAGATATAAAAAAAATCGTAATTGTATCATATAATAAAAGACATAGTTGGAGTATAAGCCGATATTGTTATGATTTGAAATTTTACTTGAAATCCTACGATATCAGGATACCAAATTCTTGCAGTCAATGACGACAAAAGATACTTTATGACAGATTATGTACAAGACATAATGAGAACGAGTAAGAAGTACATCGAAATTTTTCGCCCTATCCCCACATAAATTTCTCCAATCATTCCCACTATCTTCCTAACGCCATTCTCTCAACCTGACACCGCAGCTTAATATCCTCGTGGCCTTGTAGATGTAAAGCTAATGGAGCTGATAAATGGCACTCCTACTTGATAGATCAGTGACTGATTTTATTATATACAGCAATGATCGAAGCTTCAATAGCATTTAGAAATTTTTTTTATTTATGGTTATATGTTGATAATAAAAACTCATTATTGCGTATTAATTATTATTAACGTATTTATTGAATTGTATCGAATAAATATTGAGAATTGTTAAAACAAAACAAAAAAAAAAAAAATTGATAAAAGCTTGCAAATAAAGAAACAAAGAATATCGATGGCGGAAGAAAATTAATTTATATAAAATAAAATAAAAATACGCGTTCATAAATAATACTTACTATCGCTTATACGACTAGTTACATTTGATAGATTACATCGATGTATGTAATATAAAATTCAATGTCAAACTCCATTTATTCTATGGTACTACGTAAATTTACATTTAAGTTCGTAAATTGTAAGAAATTAAATTTCAATACTATTTAAATATTTTGCTGGTAAATCTCATGACATAGAATATAACCGTTCGCTTTAGCAAATTCAAAAATTTTATTTTTAAAATACAATTGTTGTAAAATACAAGAATTACCTATTTGCATAAATGTATGTTTTTTTTTTTTTATTAAAATTCAAAAGATTTCAAGTTATAATTGTTATTTTCAATTTTCTTTAAATTATGAAAAGAATAAACGTTCAACTATCATTCTATTATAAAATTATATTTCCCTCAAATAATTCTCTATTTATAGTATATAATAATTCTATTAAATATGTAATAAAATTTTATATCCACCTGCTAACAGATTTAGTGATATTATTACTTGCGTCGCCTGTGCTTAGGCAAATTTAAAATGATTAAATTTAATTTTATAGATTTTTACTAAAATTTGGAAGTTTATGGAGCATTTTAAAGCTACAATTTAATAGTTTTATAGTATATATTTGGTTGAGATAGTGAAGCACTATATGCTATTATAATAATATTTCGATCATCATCGTTCATAATTTAAAATTTTCAGTTAAAAATACCACTTCTCAATATATGTACTTTCAAAGTTCTGGTTTAAATGAATTTTTTTTTTTTTTTTTTTTTTTTTTTTAAATTACTATACCCTATAATTTTTTATATTATCTCTGGGAATAATTATTATCTGGGAATAATATTTGATTTGAAAAATAAGGAAAATACAAGTTGGATTTCGTAGCTTATGAAATTATAAAATTTTTGGACCAACAAGCGATTTGAAGTACTCTATGGATTATCTACATAATGAATAGATATCTAATAGACAAATATAACAAATTTATAATAAATAAATCATGTCTGTCGTTTAGAGTGAAGCGTTGAGAATTTCAAAATACAATATCAGCTCTATATATGCATTAGATTAGATATGTTGAACAAGCCATTTAAAATTGATATCCTGCCCGCGAAATGCATTAGGCAGCTGTTGACGTGGCCGAAATTGCGCTCACACGACTTTTCCAAAAGATCGAACTCATCCCTCCACTCACACACATTTAATATCCGTCGTCTCTGCAGTTCTCACTCGAAGTGATAGAAGTGACAAGCAATAAAAGGCTCGTCATTGTACACAGGCTTGTTGCCAAGAAGTATATCCTATATCCATTTAAAGTTATTTCATTAAAAATTCACGCCCGTTTCTTTTTGCTTAATTGAAAATATTTCAATTCCAACGATATTTATTCTTTGCTTCTCCAGTCTATTTTAATGTCTATTATTAAATCAAAATGTCGATTCGCAATTGAACAATTACAAATTAATATATGCATTTATTTTAACTATAAATTTATTATAATTATTATAATTTGTTTTTTTTTTTTTTTTGGTTGCATAAAAAGTATATTTCATCTAAATTGATTATAAATTATATACTATAATTGATTATAAACTATAATTGATAAACGATTATTTAATGAGTAATTCGCGATGAAAATAATCAGAAATAATAAGATTTTTCTTTTTTTTAATGCGTTTGATGATTGGCGGCTCAACATGGATAAATATTACGCTGAATTAATAAGCCAACATAAACCAAAAAGTTTTTCTATAAAAATCTTTAAATGGTAAATTACGCATTTATATTTTTACTATTAATCGTTATAAATTGAGACGATTGCTTATATTTATATTCTATGTTAGATTACAGATTACACGGATTCTATTGAATACATATATAATAAATAATTTAATATTTCTAATATATATATATGTATATATATATATATATATATATATATATATATATATATATATATAAATATTTTTGAATTTCACTGATGTACCATTTGTATCAATAAGCTTACAATTCAAACGCATAACGTTGAATTTTTAATAAAAGTTAAAATAAAATTCGACAGACGGATAAAAAATACTAGCAAATAAACTTTTATTAGAATTCAATTTTATAGACGACATCGCTATCACAGTTTTGAATTTATTATTTATACTTAATCGGGATTTCATAAGCACAGCCACTTTAAATATTCAAAATATACATTATAATTTAAGATTTGGAAATTTGTTAACCTCCTACCTCCAAAGTCTTCCATTTATCTTACGCTCGTAAATAATTTTAACACATTGTCCAAAATTCATACGGATCACGAATAAGTACAATAACTACAACAGCGAAAATATTCTTTCGACTCATAAAGCAAGAATCACTGGGAATCATCGTTGCTTCCTAAATTCGCTCCTACCCAAGCCTCTAAGTATCAAAGGATAGCCAACAAGGAAAAATGGAAGGAAGTAGACAGGCTTCGACTTGCGCACCCCAATGGCTTACACTTCTATCCACATTGTCGTCTTGGTGAATTCATAAAATCCGCTTACGCGATTCAAAGGACTTGCCGAATATTCTCCTACAGTCGATACGCCATAAAACAGAGTCGTATTGCTCTCTCGATTTGGGCAAGGAGAGCCCCGCGACAGGAAGAAACGAGGGGCTCCTTCGCGGCGTCACCTCTCGCGGGCAATAAAATATGAAATACGCGCTAAAAGGATGTGCGGTTCGTAACGCCGCCACGGACCGCTGCTCCTTCGCCCGGCCGAAAGGGCCTGCCCACCCTAAAAGACGCACTTCCGCCCCGCAGGACACCAATTCTTCGAGGACTATTCGACGGACCGGACCGCCGCCTTCGACTTCCGACGCT
>NW_011948416.1:3582133-3605567 GCF_000503995.2 Ceratosolen solmsi marchali | reverse complement strand
ACGCTCGACGATTATGTACGTCGAGTCGATGTCTCGGGAAAAATAAATCGTAGCCACAAGGAGGCAAATTTTTCAAATCGACAACTACACTAGGACGGGAGCTGCATCAATGCGCGCTTTCGGCTTTTCCAACTTTTTTCTACTTCAGCTTCATCTAACGAATTAAATCTAACGATTTTTTAGCCACGCTTGGACGTCTATTTTTTTTTTTTTTTTTTTTTTTTTTTTTTTTTTAATTTTTTCCTTTTGTCTTTCGCTCGATTTCATGCGGGACATTGGTGTTCGAAGCAGCCGTACTCTAAACTATATATAAATACATGTAATGTAAGATTAATTAAATACGATTGCCACATACTATTATATGTGCGAAAAAAAGATTGTGTGCCCTTTCCTAATTAGATCTTGACAAAACGATAATTAAACTTGATTTGCCGTGAGAATTTATGAATTTTTCCATACGCGGGATTGCGTTGTTCTTTTCGCTTTCACTTCTTTAATTAATTAAAATTTTTTATAATTTAATAATGGCTTAATAAGCACGTTTTATTTCAACTGTACAAATGGATTTTTAATTTAAATTTCACAAAAAGTAGCAAAGAAATCATAATTAATTTCCTGTAAAATTTTTTAAATTCTCGGATTTCATTGGAAATTTTTGTTATACGTATAATCTACGTTACAAGGCTGCTCATATTATGGAGAATAAAATCAAAATTCATCCTATTTAATTAATTTTGGATATAAAAATTAAAATCTCTAAAGCACAGCACACTGTACACTAAAGCTCACTATAAAGAATGTAAATTGTATATTAAAGCGGATAATGAAATTATTTGCTTAATACCTATCATCCATATACAGTTCGTTATGTATTTGTCCACTGGATATTGAATTTTTTTAGCAATAAGAATAACAATGCGTATAATAATTAAGTAATTAAGGATAATCGATAGTGGTATTTTTTATTTTTTTTTTTTTTAAGATATTAGACAATTTTATTTAAATGCACTATACAAATCTATAAGTTTATTCATTCGTGTTAATTTCAATGTAACTGTTTACGTTATGAGGTAAAAGAAAAAAAAAATGTAAATCTGAAATCCGTGAGAAATTCCTTATTGTATTTAAAATAAGTGCATTTGAGAAATTAAAAAAAATAAAATACGTAGATATTTTATTCATATACGCTAATTTTTTCATACATTTCGAATTTGAATTTGTATGCTTTCTGACCATACATGTAAAGTCTACTATTAAATAAATTTGACTTAAAATTGTTCAATAAAATAATTTTCATTAATTAAATATATATTGAAGGTGTACTAAATCAATAAAATGTACATTAAATTATTATAAACTTGGGTATGCAGTCTATTGATTTTATAATTATTAAGAATTCCATTATCGAAATAATGTACTTGAAATATTTCGAGAAAAGCATATTTGTATATTTTTAGATAAATTTTGATATATTATTTGTTAATCAATAATATACCACAATCAAACTACGACGCATTATCTTACTTTTTACAAGTTTTTGTAAAAAAAAAAAAAAAAAAAAAAAAACTCAACGTATATATATATATATATATATATGTATATACGTGTCATAAAGCTTACATTAAGATTTGTACTCTGATAATGCAGTACGTGATATTAAAAAAAAAAATAATATATTTAGGTTACAGTGAATATTTACACATTTTGGAATTAGATTTCGAATCTGCGAGAAAAATAATTGAACTAATATACAGGTTAGAAATATTGGTACGAACAAGCCATAGCATAAAGTACGAATGAGACCACAAGAATTATAAACTTAAAAAGAAAAAGAAAAAAAACGAAATAGAAAGAGTCTGGATTTAATATTATTATTAAAATATCCAATAATTCATATAGTATTTGACAAATATCCAAATATTTTATTAAGCCAAATTGAAATTCTAAACATCAAATTATAATTATAAATTAAAATAACAATAACAAAAAACAAAATTTAAAAACACCATCAAATTAACAATTTTAAAATCGATATCAATGATCTTTTTCGATTATTTAATTTAATATTTTTCTACATTAACATTTTTCACTTAATAGTTTGTAAAGTACTTCGTAGTAATATTTTTTTTTTCTTCAGAAATTCATTTAAAAAGCTAGGGTATAATAAAAATCGTAGAATCGAGTATAAAATCGAAATTGTTTATTTAAATAAAGAGAATAAATAATGAGAAACTTGTAGTTTCAGGAAAGAAAGCTCACTATGTTCATGGATAAAATTGTTAATTCGCGAAGAAAAAAGCTCTGTAATATTGAGCGCCATACTCAAAATCACTATTTACTCTATAAGTTCGCGGCGATGATTTCTCGGACGACTTCTTTGGTCGCGTTGTCATCGGCCCCGGTATAGTCGACTTTTTTCTCTCCTGCTGACTCTTTCTTTTACCGGATCCAATGCGCTCCCCTGTGTACTCTCGCGATGAGTAATGACTCGCCAATCAGACTCAGCATCTTTTTTCTTCGTTCGTTCTCCGCACTCGCGGTGCCATCTCGTTCTCCCCTACATTGACGCTGCAATCAGAGCGAATCTCACGGAGGGGTCTCAAATACACGAGCTGAAAGAAGAAATTAACTCGCCTCGGGGATGAATTACACTACTATTGATGCACTCTTATTCAATGGCTCGACTATTTTCTTTGATTTTATGCTTAAATTAGGCACTTTAGGCACTTTAGGCACTTTAGGAACTTTAGGCACTTCATAGGTAAGCTAATCGTAAGGCTTTGAATTTTCGCATTTTATCCCAATATGATAAATATATCACGGTTAATGTTTAATTAATATAGAGTATTCTTTCTTATTCGATGATGGATTAGTATTCATAAATAATACCATGGATAATACAATATAGAAAAGGTTTTTCAAAATTATCCAAAAGGAAAATGAAGGAAATAAAGATAGGCAGACGGGAAAACATTAACTTGGTCGAGCAAATCTTAGTAAATAAATAAATTTTACTTGCGTTGTCTAAAACGGTACGTTTTTTTTTTTTTTTTTTTGATTCGTAAGCACTCGTACTCTTCAATCCAATATAAGCAATGTACACATAACGGGAACGTGAGAAATGAGAGAGAAAGAGAGAGAGAGAGAGAGAGAGAGAGAGAGAGAGAGAGAGAGAGTCGAACGTAGAAAGAAAAGCGTGAGCACGCGCAGCAACGCTATTAATCCGCATCGCATCGCGCTCTCCCTTTGAGCAAAGGATGACACCCTTATCTCAAAATCTTTAATTCCACAGTGGCCGAGGGGTTGAAGGGGCGGCCGCGACTCCGTCATTTGTCCCGCACGCCTATGGGGAAATTGCCTCCGTTGATTTCATTTCGCGGTAGATTATTTTAACCGCTTGCTAGCTTTTATACATTCCTTCTCTCTCGTTTTATCTGCGTCCATCTTATTCTTCTCTCTCTCTCTCTCTCTCTCTCTCTCTCTCTCTCTCTCACTCACTCACTCCCCTCTTCCTCCGTCTATCCACTACCCCTAACTTGTCCTACCCATCCGCCCTCTCGTTCTCACTACTTCGCGCTCTTGTCCCCTGTAAATGTGTGGCATGATTAATGCGATTTTTCAGAGAGGCGATTCGAGGAGCTTCGTTCTACGTGCGCACGTACGTGTATAAGCGCAGCGCGGAATCCAATTTCGGTTCCTCTGCGCCACGACCCAATGACTTAACTTTTCTTATCGGCGAACGTCTTTTGCGTTCCGTTCCTTATAGATCGATGTCGTTATTATGAAAATTTATGCGGGTTCCTTTGTTATTTTTTTGTTTTCCAGACTGAAGTTTTTATTTATGTATCATGTTTTATAACTTCTTGAGAAAAGATGTGAAATAACCCCTTTAAAGGCCAGTTTCTACCTATTCTCCTTCATCATCTCTTTCTACTTCTTCTTCTTCTTCTTCTTCTTCTTCTTCTTCTTCTTCTTCTTCTTCTTCTTCTTCTTATGCTTATTCTTATTGTTCATTACTGCTATTAAAATGTTAAATTTTTAAATGTAGATAATTTGTAATAAGATATACATAATTTTCCGTACAGATTAAAATTAAAATTAATTATAATAGAATAATTTTATATTTGATATTCTTCGTGTTTCTAGTTTTCGTATAAAATTGATATTACGATTAGTAAAGTTTTCGATTAAACACTTTTTTAACGCGGTAGTCTAATGAATAGCTAAATAAATCCGACATTATGTAAATGAATTATAAAACAAATTACCAATCAGAAATTATGAGAAGAATGAAAATTTATTAAACTTATTAAAATTCGTGTTTAAGCTCGATATTTTTCAAATTATAATAAATTTCGTGCCAAATTAAATGTCTAATAGGCAGAAAGCCGTAGATTCATTTTGTCGATAAAGAAATGGAGTTAATAATTTATCGAAATGTAGTGTGGAAGTTAGCGAGAGGATGCTTATTTAAACGGAAAATTGAAAACTTATTATCGAAACTTTATTAGAGCACATGGGATTCTTCTTTCAATAAAATTTCATTATTGGTCGATTTACAACGTCCGAAGGAACAGATAAATGCAATGGCAGTTAAGCATTCTCCTAATATTTTCCTTCCATTGTCTTGTCCACACGGCTCCTTTGTTCATGAAAAATTAAGGAAAAAAAAAACTACGCCCTTTGGTGTAGACGAAGGCGCGGCAACGAGGCGCGCGATCACAAAGATCGAGTTCAAAGAATACGTAAGCGAAGTTTCATGCTTATATATATCGAGACCGAGGCGACGCCAAACGTTTAATCGAAGGAAACCCAATAACAGAGTCAATAAATTCTTTTCTGGCTCTCGTCGTCTCGATGCGCCATCGCGCCGTCCTTGTCTCTTATGAAGGAAGCGAACTTTAAAAGAAAAAGCATTTAAGATGGAGAGTCGTGCGTGTATGTACACTTTTTTTCTCTTTAGCCTACCGACATGCGGAGGGACTTTTTTTTTTTTTAAATTAAAATTGCGCACGCTTGTTTTAAAGGTGCTACAAGTACGGAGTGACATCGATATTTCTTTTTTATTTACACTTCATCGCCTAACTACTGGGGATTATTTGACATATAGAATTTAAATTTAAAATGCAAAGCAAATACAATGGAACTAAAGCATACATTAGCTTAACGAGAAAGTATTTGGCTTAAACAGCGCTCATCTTATGTCCAAACAAATAAAAAAAAAAAAAAAAAAAAAAAAAAAAAAAAAAAATAAATGATGTACACTCTAGCTAGAGAGTTAATTGACAACTAATTGAGAATGTTATTATGAAATAAAAATTTTACAACGTAACAAAAGTTGAAATTAAGATGACATTTTGATAAATAACTGGCAGTTCTTTAATCACAAATATATGCCAATGAAATTCTTTGTGTAATTGGCATATTTTCTCCTGCAGTATTACTTAATAATAATATAATATTGAAAATCAAGAAACCACAATATTGCAATTAATAAATTACACCTAATGTACATTACGCCTAATGATAATTGTTATCAAATTTAATCAGAAAATCCTATGAGTGCAGCAATTGTAAGAATTAAGTATACATTTATGAAAAAAAATTAAAGAACAAAAGTAATTTGGAAATTTCAAACCAATGAACTAATTAAAAGTAAAAAAAAAAAAAAAAAAAAAAATTAAAATAACCTTTCTAAACCAATTTATTCTCTATAAACAAAATTAACAGTGTAATGAAATATTCAGTTAATTGAAAATCAGGACAACAGTTGTTTATGAAAATTATAGAATATGATCTGCAACGATGCAAATGCATTTGTGAAAAATTCTCGAGCTTATATTGATTATTGCACTAACATATATTTAATCATACCGGCAGAAAATTATATAAATCAATGAAAAACAATCTCAAAATTTATCTAATTACGATCATTAAAGTAATGAACCTCGTGAAGAAATCATTTCGTTAAACAATATAAAGACTATAGTAGAATAACAGAATGTTATTGGCATGTTCGTGGGAATTATAACGACAAAATTCTTGAGGCTACGCTCCCAACTCACAGGGATAACAATGGAGAAAGTGAAATGACACGTTATTGTTAAAGTTTCGGACAGCCTAAATCGTAAAAAGTGTCAATTTCACTAACCGACGCATATGCAGTTAATTCCGGCTAATTCAAAATTAAAGAGCATTTTATTATAAACGACGACGAGATAAGGAAAGTTGAACCATAAAGATCCCAGCTATTAAAGGAAAAACCATTCTGATCGCACGAGGAAAAAAGTCGGATGATCATGGCAGCTCGAGGAGGAAGAATGGGATGGACAAAAGGGTCGTGATGGAGAAGAGTAAAAAGCAATCTAGAGAATCGTGCGGGAATATCTATCCTATACGGCACTACTAGTGAGTCGATACACGCTCAATAACAGGGCGGCTTCGAATAATTCGGGGTGTATGCAGCGTATCGGGGGCCTTGTATCCCCTCCCCCCCCGCCACTAGTCGGAACTTGGACGATTTAGCAGTGCGGTAGGGCCGGATGGGGCGGGAGCGGGAAAGCAGGGCACTCAATTTCCTTAATGCCTTCGAGACTGCGGAGTCAGATGTTATTATATTTGGTGAAGACTTTATAATAGGGACGTTGAAACTCTAGAAAACTCGGCGCTGGGCGACTCGAACGATTTTGCCTTTGCACGAACGCCGCGGAAGTCAAATTTTCTCACGATGAGAAATTCCGCGAGATTTAGCTTTCCCCCTCTCGATCTAACCGGCAAAATCCTGCTCTCCTCCCTCCCTCCCTCCCGCACTCTCACTCTCAATTCAATTCTCTCTCACACACGTATTTACTCTTTTCCTGCTATGGAGCATAAAATTTTTCGAGTCCGATTTAACGGCGATGAGGCCACGAGTCAATGATTCATTGAATCATGAAAGTTGGTATGACGGCTACGCGTGCTTGGGCTTTACAGTAAAGCAAAAAAAAAAAAAAAAAAATTGAATTCTCTTTTATATGATGAAATGAATATCAATGAATTTATCAATGAATATAAAATCATAATATATACTTATAATTTTCTTGTTTACACTATCCGTTTAATCGAACTATATAGTTTATCTATAGCAATACATGTTTAATGATATTTTAATGAGATTTTCGTAAAAATGAATCTGTAGAACCATAAATGAAATCTGTTGATATGAGAATTTACATTAATAGCTTTCATACTGTATTAATCGTAGCAATCAGATTTTCTTTTATTAATAATACATAATGATTTACATAATAGTTTACATTATAAACGAAAAACTTTTGTATTATAGCAGATGGTGTACTGTTTCGTAAATATAATAATTCTGTTGCTTTATTATATTAACAATTTATAATATAACCTCAAAATATAAGGATCATGTAACATTAATTTATTAATTAGTAACATTAATAATAAAAAACAAAGCCATTGATAATTAAGCCAAGCACAAATATCCAACAAATATTTAATAAAAGGCAACTGACAATATCAGAGTTAGGTGCAGAATTATTACAGCAACATGATAAATTCTTTAAATTTATTAATTCGAAAAATATAAATCATTATAACAAATTAAACGATTATAATAAAAAATTTTAACCGTTTGCTTATATTTTACAATACATTTTTATTTCGTTACTTTTAATTTAAAATGTAAAGTATTAAGTTAAAGCTATCGATAATGATTTACATGATGATTGAATGCTTCTCTATTTAAATTAAATTCAGTATTTCGTTAGTATGTTTACCGAAAAATGTAACATTAAAATACATCGTCTATACTTTATATAATTTGTAATTAACATTAGAATTTAGTTAAAGAGTACATACATTATACTAGATAATCTATTCATAATCGAATTTTTATGCAAATAACAAATTAAATAGAAATCCAAATATTAATTACATAAATACGTACATTTAAATATAAATTGTATACTTGCCAGCTGACTTGGATAAGTACAATTCAAAGAATTTGCATTCGTAAATAGACTTAAAATTGTATGTACAAATTATTGAAATACAACATACGAAAAATATTTTTATTTTCAACATTACACCTATATATATATATATATATATATATATATATATAGGTGTAATGTTGAAAATAAAAATATTTTTCGTATGTTGTATTTCAATAATTTGTACACAATATTAGCACAACTGCTTACTGAAATATTCAATAAATTTGAAAATTTTATTTCTTAATTATTCTTTATAATAGAAATCGATTAGTTGCAGGGTGTAAAAAAATTGACGCAAATTTTAAGGTATTAATAAGAATGTATTTTTTTTTTTCTTCGTATATTAATGGAACCCTATTGATCATAATACGCTAACAATAGTGCACTAATTATGATAATATATACAGATGATTAACAAAAAGAGAGAATAAAGTATATTATTCTTATACAGAGCCGAAGTATAGAACGTATTTCTTTGTATCGGCCATATTAATTTTTTTTTTTTTTTTTATACACGTGCCATAATGCTTTGTACTAAATTATACTGCTTTTACGAAATATACAATTTTTCTGAATCATTCGAATTTGTCCCTTTAATATTCGCAACACATTCGTCTCGCATTATTTTTATACACTCATACGAATATTCCATTCTCCGAAAATGAGATAAAATTTATATAATAACAATTTTCTTCTTACGTACCATTCTCACTTGCGTATATATTTTCTTATTACCTGACCAGTAACTCTTGTCGTACGACAAATCTCGCATTCACATTCTAGCACGCGTTGCATTATCATGTAATTACTTTTTCTCTGTCGCTCGATAAACTGTTATGGTCATTTGGTACAAGTAGTTTCTCTTTTGGTTTTACTGTAAAGCTATGACTAAGCCCCGGTACACGGCAAGCAAAGAAATAACAAAATAAAAAACAAAAAAATAAAAAACAAAAAAAAAACAAAAAAAATCAAAACAAAAAACACATCGGTTTCGAGTTTTTTCTTTTTAATTTTATCTCCAAATACGGAGGGGAAGGAGGAATACGTGCAGAGAAGTATTACGTCGAAAAACAATATATATATATATTTTTTTATTTTACGTATGCATTGAACATTTTATGCTTATAAAGTAGGAATTTCGAGGATTTGTTATACCGAAAGAAATTTCATCGCGTAACGAGGGCAAATTATCTTATGTTATAATCTTTGGTATTAGCTGTATGGAAACCAATTCCTCTAATCTACCTTCAGACTCGTTATTCTCGATCCACAGGTCAATCGCGATTTTCCGACGTTGATTATCTATCAGGTGATAATTTGTAAATGGGAACAAATCTACCGCTCGTCATTTCCGTCGGTTGGATCGGCAGTAATAGTAAATTAACTAGAAACACTACCGACAAATCGATAACGATCGATCCATATCGAACGGTGGATCTTAGAGGGCTGCGCTTCATTCGTAACCGCAATAATTTATTAGCGTTTTGAAAAAAAAACCATCGCACCCTCTGCACACTTGACGCGCACTTTATCGACGATCCATAAACTTTCGAAATCACTTGGCTGGCGCGAATCCTACCGGTGAATTTTGCGACGAAGCATGGCACAGGCGCGCGCACTTATCAATTCGTCGATCGACGTATTTTTACGCTTTACAGATAAAAAATAGTAATAAAGAAAGAAAAAAATCAATAACGGCGGCTAATAATGGATGTTTCATACATACATAAACATACATACATATGCACATTCACGCGCGCACATACACATTCACATACGTGCATATACACATACACACATACATATACTCGCACACGCGCACACTCGCGCTCGCGCTCGCGCATGCACACGCATATCTATATATATATTCAAAATATAATAATAATAATAATAATAATAATAATAATAATAATAATAATAATAATAATAATAATAATAATAATAATGACGACGATTTTTGACGGTGATGCTGATGCTAATGATGATGCTAATGATGATGCTAATGATAATGCTAATGATGCTAATGATGATGATGATGATGATGATGATGATGATGATGATGATATAGAAGCCAGGCGATCGCCGTGGATAACAACAAAAGTGTAAAACAACGTGAAGCGAAGAGCGGGCCGTTCGGGCCGACGCATTAATCACGTCCGCTCGCAAGAGCTACATTTATATGTACACGGTCTCTGAGATTCCCTCGGGGCGCGTTGACCATCCCCGGACGAGTTCCTGGTGGCCGCGGTATCGGGATCTCAGTAGCCGTCGAGGCAGCGTAGCTTCTTGAGCGGTGGAGCAGCCTCCTCTCAGCTGGTCGGAGCCTGCATCGACATGGGAGCCGCCTTTACAGGCCCGAGCCCCGGGCCCGAGAGTCCATTGTTGTTCATGTCGCCGGGTCCGCCGCGCGTCGCCCCCATGCCAATCGACGGGGTCCCGTTAACTGACGGCGTACCACCCGGCATCTGACCCTGGAACAAACGACCGGAGCGACTTTCGTCAATTGGGGCCCTATTCTTTCTTTAACTAGGGCTGTCTCCCTCCCTCCGGTCCCGCCAAGTCCAATCGACATTTGCAACCCGAGATCTCCCTTGGAGTTTGGCAGATTGATCGACCTTATTATTACGTCAGCGGACAATAGTGACCAATGCAATTAGGAACGTATTCATCCCGTTTGATCTTATCAATGGTTTGTAAAAGAAAATTGTAAAATAGCACTCCGAGGCATTTTTTCGTGGTGTTTTCTAATGACTTTGATGATTTAAACGAAACTTTAAATGTGAAACGCCATAACAACCATTCGACAGCTTTTGAAATTTATTCGGAGAATGAACAATTCTGCCCTACTAATGCAATTTTAAATAAGCTATACGTTCGCAATTCCATGATTGTAAAAGTTATATAACATAGTATATACAATATGTTATAATATATAATAATATAACATAATGATATAAGTTTAAAGAAGGTACAAGTGTGATAGTGTTAAAAGAATAATTAAGAAAATAATAAAGACTAGTTGTTTGAAATGTAAAGTCACAACTTACATTCGAGACATGATTGTGCTGTGCCATTTGTTGTCCAAGCATTTGCGCTTGTTGATTCTGATGTTGCTGTTGCTGCTGCTGTTGCTGCTGCTGCTGCTGCTGCTGTTGTTGTTGTTGTTGCTGTTGCTGCTGCTGATGCTGCTGTTGCTGCTGCTGCTGCTGCTGCTGCATCGGATTATGACCAGGATGGACGCTTTGTCCGGGAGGCGTGGGCGTCGGTGGCAGCTGCCTTTTGAGATGAGCGAGAGTTGTTGGCGGGTGAAGCGCTATGTTGGCGAACACCAGCCTCTCTTCGTAATCATACTCGCAGAGGATTTTATTTTCGCATAAATAGAAGCGATCACCCACGCAAAATCTTGAACAAACAAAATCGACATATTTCAAATATCCGCTCTATTGGAATATATTTGCGAATGGTTTTGAAATTTAAGGAGCTATTATTAAACTGATATCGAATTTATTCGCTTCATTTGTATTCATTGTCGGCCAACCGTTAATAATAAATATTTAGTTAAAAATAACTTTTTGGATTTTATTGTTCATTTTCTTAAATGGCATTAAATTTATAGCTTGAAAGTAAAATTAACTTAGCGTCGAGTTTTATAAAAAATTTTTGTTGATAATGTATGGATCTATTTTCGATCTATTTATGGCTTATTATATTATTGCTATATAAAAAAAAAAAAAGAACTTATAAAAGTACCTACTTTAAATAATATCAATTCGTGTAAAATGATATATTTAAATCTAATTCAAATATCCGGCAAAATAGCTTCGTAACCTCTCAGATTTTTACAATACATCTTTGTTTTTCATAAATAATATATTATCACGCATGCACGTACACAGTTACACACAGTTACACACAGTTACACACAGGCACACACAAACAAACGCGCACACAATTTACATAATATTTATATATCATAAATAACGTGCGCGCGTAGGCGCGCGTGTGCGTATATTGTGGAATGGGATCTGTTATTTATGTTACAAGATTCATTACATTTACTAAAGTGTAAATATTCTTTTAGAGATTTATCTAATTATATAATCTATAGTGGACTAAAATACTTTAAACATTTTATTCGTGCTGGTTTACACTAGTGGTATCAAAAAATTTAGAAGAAGTTTATATAGAAAATAGAGAAAAAAGTTTGAGAAAGAGAGAGAGAGAGAGAGATAGAGAGGGAGAGATAGATAGAGTGAGAGAGAGAGAGAGAGAGAGAGAGCCAATTTTACAACTCACACTGAAAATCGGTACGATTTATATGCCGACATATATTCTTATAAATTTATTTAGTGAAAATGGAATAAAATTGATTGACATTGCACCAACACAATCACGCACGGCTTTAATTCAAATTTTCGAATAAACAGTGAATGCGGGCATAATTATAATTGGAAGGGGCCATTATTGGCCAGTTAAATTCATCGTCCGAATGAAATCTTCGGTGCCGAGCGAACGCCAATCAAGTCCTGACGCGAGTAAAAACTCACGGCCGTTATGAAGTTATGACCGTTATGACGGCGAATATGAGGAACAATAGTTGCGGTCGCTAATTGTTGATGTACCAATAGAGGCGCGCAGCGTCCCTCTTTGCAAATTAATCGTCCTGCGCCTCTATGCGCGTTGCCGCGAAACGATATGACCGATGTAAAGCGCGAGTGTAAGAAGCCCAAGTCGGCGCCGATGCGCAGCCACGTGTCTGCCGACTGCTGATATTCGCAATCGGAGCCTAGAATTGGCGCTCGTTAGGCTCACCAACTGGCTATTATGCGAATAGCCGCGAGACATCGCAAATTCGCAGGCACTCGCTCACGATCTGGCCCACTACGATATGCGCAATCGCTGGCTTCCATAATCCAAGGGTTTCCCTTTACTTCGAGCCTATTTACTCTTGGCGGGTCCGTTCCTCGGCCATCGCTTCTTTTGCCTACAGGATTTTTTTAGAAACGTTTTTAGATACCTGAATTTGTCCGATCATTTTCCCGATTTACATATCTCGGGGTCAAGAAATTAAAGTTTAACTGCGGGATTAGAAATATTTCAATGTTTTAGTTAGTAGTATTGCTGCGCTTAAGCGATTAAGAAAGGTTCTTCGTCCTGGATCGTCCGTATAAATAAAGGCAGAGAGAAAGCTTAAATTACTCGATGTAATATCGCTTGTCGAGTGTAAGACACTAATTTCCCTAATAAAAAGTCAGGATTACGAATGAAATAAGGATTTGATCTTTCAAGATATAAAGAGAACTATTGCATTTGTAAAATGAGGTCGGTAGTTTGTAAGACTTGGCGTGCGTGAATGAATCGATCTATTGACGTGAACTTTCCTCAAATACAAGACGACAAAGGGAATTAATACCGATAAATATACGGATTATTCGCTATCTGGTTTAGATGCCGTTCTCAAGCCCAAAATAACCGAGAGATAGTGGTATTAGTGAGCGACTTTATTCTATCCTCGTTCTCGGCACTAAATGAGACGACGACTATGACGACGACGATGACGACGACGACGACGACGACGACGCGAACAGAGCGCGCGACTTTCGAAGGCGAAATTACGTCGGGGGACGCTCCAGTAGTCAGGACCATCCTAGTCCCAACCCTCCTCCTTACTGCAGGAGAACTAGGATAAGGGGTGGGAATGGGATGGGGAGGTGGCAGAGACCGATATTTTACCTTAAGCGTGGGATAGACGAACGCATAGGCGATGGAAGGCAAAAGAGGAGGTAAAGAGAGAGAGAGAGAGGGGGGGGGGGGGGGGGGGGGGTTACTTTAGACTGTAATAACGCGGAATAAAGGGTTGCGCGCACTCGCGACTCTGTATACGCGAGCGACTGTCGCGCCCAGCTCCGGTTGCCACTCCCTCGGTTACGGGGATGATTTACCGATCCAATTAGCTCTCCCTCCTCTCTGCCTTTCCCTGGAGCGGTCGCTACTCTCCTAAAAAGACGTTCGGTCTAATTTAACGGGCATCCAATTAAAGACTAAACGACCACCCGACAGAGGGGAAGCACACGAGAGGAATGAGAGGCGAGAGGATTGTACGCAGTGAGAGAGAGAGAGAGAGAGAGAGAGAGAGAGAGACAGAGTATAATCGAAGGTTAGTAGAAAAGTTTACGTGATGCCTGGTCGTCCAGATTTGAAAGAAGAAACTGCAGAGACATGTTTTTATTTTACCTCTTGTCGCGTATCTCCATTACGCGATATTCTATTTTCGTGCTTTTCGGACGCCGTCCGTTTCTCTTACAAACGATTTCCTAGACCGCCTCGTTTGAGCTAGCATTTTGCGAATTCCCACTGATCTCTGATCACCGTTTTACAAGATTCTCAATTGGTAGGAGAAAGAAACTTTTCATCCAATCAGCAAAGTAGTGCAGTTTTTACAAAATTACAAAATCATGCTGTTAACAAGATGACTTTAGAAATATTTCTCTACAATTTATCGACGCAATTATTTTACAAATGAAATTTTTTGATTTTAGATAATTTTCAAAAATTTATATAACTATATAATGTCGTTTATATGTAATGATATATATATATATATATATATATATATATGCGCGCACGCGCGCGCGTGTGTGTGTGTGTGCGCGTCAATGTCGATTAAGTATTGAAAGGATTTTAAGAATAATATATTACACGTTTTCATTTAAGTAATTTATCAATCTCACTCATAGTCCCTCTCTCTCTCTCTCTCTCTCTCTCTCTCTCTCTCTCTCTATCTCTCTTTCTCTCTCTCTATCTGTCTCTCTCTCTCTCTCTCTCTATTCTTTCAATTTATCCGATGAATAATAATAATTGGATACATTTCATAATACATTGAAATAGGAAACCATATCAGAATTTTAACAATATTAACTCTCCTTCACGAAATTTATTTAACGTAATTGGGTAGATTTCAGTACACTGTTACCTTATATGATTTACTTCACAAACAATGGCTGAAATCCGAAGCTATATTTACTCCAAGTTAAGCTTAACTTCCTAAGTAATAATATATTTATATTATAAAATTATTATTAAGATCTTATTTACATTTATTCTCTTCGGTAAGTCTATTTCGTAAGATTGAGATAGTGTATAATGAATGTATAACAGAACCCGATTATTTTATATGCGAGAGCAATTTTAATGATGATTACGCGCTTGACTATTACGACACCTAAATTTATCAACGTAACATTGTGCAGGAAAATTCATATCTGCGAACGAGTACAATTCTTCGGATTGATTCCAACGAGATTTATAAAGAGCCTGGCATTAGTCAAGGCTACAGCCGCTGCTCTTTGAGTGCCTCTATGTGTGCGCACACACCTATGAGCAAGAATAGAAGGCATACCAAAACTAGCGCAAGGATATACGGTCGGTTGAAATATTAAAAATCCGCAGAGGAGCGAGCAAAAAGAGGAGACGGGAGATCGCGTCCTTGCATGGGAAATTTCAATCTGGACGCGCGTTCAGATAACTCGGCTGAATCTTTAAAGAGGGTCGCGCGAGACCGACAACTGCTGCATATCCGGTGCGCACTTTGAATAAGTAAATGAGCTCACCAACGTCGATGTGTGGCTGTGCTCGGGAGCACGATCCCATTAGGGTGCCATTTTATACTTTTCCGTATGTGTCGGGAAAGTAGTCGGAGATGCCGAGTCGATGCCAGCCCAGCTCCAATACAAAATCAAATATTGAGGACCGAGCTTTTCGGACGGAGAGGAACACTTTTTATAGCCTCGTCCAGGTGTACCGTCTCTTCATCGCGCGTGTCTCTTTCGTTTTTCTAGCGTCTTTTTTTTCCGATATGGAGACGAGGATTTTCGATTAGCTTGCAAAGAGCAAAGCAGCAGCGTTATTTTCACCGGCTTTTCATTTTCATGTTTGTGGCTTATTGTTCGCGCACTTTGGGATCTTACTTGTAAATTTGACATTACATTTCGTGCCTACCAAACTGAATATTTTAAGGCTTGAAATTTCCATAATAATTAATATACTTTTCACAAGGATAGAGAGCGAAGTTTCATTCGCATTTAGCTCGAACGATGAAACTTGACTAGCTTGGCTGAAAATAAATTTGCCATGTGAATCGCTATAATGTGCTCCACACACCCACCCACCCACACATAAATGAAAATAAAGAGAGAGAGAAAGAGAGAGAGAGAGGGGGGGGGAGAGAGAGAGAGATTTTTATTAAAAAGCTTAGGAAACATATTTTATTTACTTTCGTTTGATTAGTTCTTTCAACATAATGATCGACTTTTTAATTCGTACCTCCATTACTACTAGATGCTAAGCATTTGTTAATTCGCGTCATCCATATCAAGGATATTTACATATGTTTTATTACACGTCTTTAAACGTCTCAGTCTACGGATGATACCGGCTTTATCACGTGGCTATTGATTAAAATGAGGATAGAACAAATTTATGGGAATACGCCAATGCAACCAATCCGTTAAGACGATACACGACACGAGTGAGCATATATCTCATTTAACTACAAGTCTTTTGTACTATTACAAGTGACTCTCGCAATTACGGCGGCGCAGATGGGTGGCGGGGGGGGCGGTTTGCAACAAGCGAGCGAATAACTCTCGATGGCGAAATCGAAGCGACCTGGGTGCCACGTGCGAGCAACAAAACGCAAACAATTCGCATCCAAAAGCCCAGCGTAATTCGCATCTAGCGTGCCAAGATAGAGACAGAAGTTGTCAACGTAGAAGAGCGAGTGGAGACAACGGGAGCGCGCAAACAGAGACGAGGTTGGGAGGGCCGTAAAGAGTGGCATTGTCGAAAAGGGGGCGAGAGAACGAGGGTGGCCGACAATGGCCAATGATAAAAACGTAAAATTGATGCCCCTTTGTGCGACTATTGTTTGCCCAGCAGATACACGCGGATCCCGACGAAGTAACGATATTGGCTCGACGGGTACCGCGCCGCGCTGCGTCCTATCACTCTCTCTCTCTCTCTCTCTCTCTCTCTCTCTCTCTCTCTCTATCTCTCCCTTCTTTCAACATCCGAGCCAATGCTAAAGCACGCGAGCGATTATTCGCGTTTCCTTTTTTACCAAGTTCCCGTAATTTAACCGCCTGTTTAATGCGCCAGCCACGGAAATTCAAATATCTTTCGATATTGCTTTAAAGATTACGGAATTCTTTGCATTGGATTTAGAGGGCATTGATGATATTGAAACAATGTGTGATATTAGTGATGCGTAAACGGGGAAACGATCGATGAACGTTGAATTGTACCAGTCAATTGGATTCATTTGATAAAGTCGATGCTCATAGAATGACTTTCATGTTAATTGCGCCATATTATCGAAAATTTCGAAGTGATAATGGTTGAATGCATGAAACGAAGCGCAAAAGCCAGTTTATAACATCCTTTGGTTCCCCTCTACTTTCTATAATCTGCTAAGAAAATTAATAATATATATATATGTGCGCGCGCGTGTGTGTGTGTGTGTGTGTGTGTGTGTGTGTATGGGTATATGAAAAAACATGGTCTAAAATATAAAATCCGTGTTAAACGTGGAGATTCTTGAATAAGTACGGATCTGGCTTGTTGATCGACCGCCAACAGCCAACCATGAAAATTCAATTGAATTCGTCGACACCTCGCGCCATAAGTCCGAGAGTCCGAGTGAAGAACAAGCTACCAAGCAAAATGAAAATTAATATATTCTAATTCCCACATTTGTATTCCCGCGCATCGCGCTCACCTACGCCAAAATGAAAAAGTGGAAGGAAAAAAAAGGGAATAAGAGAAAAAATATAAGCAGAAGATGAAAGTGGTCGGGGGCATTGGGCGAGGAGAAGCGAGAAAATTGAATACCTCGAGGATCCGTTTTGATTGCCCGTCCGCTCTCCATGCGCTCGGTAATTTCATTTTTTTTCATCGGGGCAGGAAGGACGCCTCGAGACACGCGCTCTCATGCCGTCCGGTTGCGCGGGCCCGCCCTCTTTACAGGCCAGTTGGGAAATCACCCTTAGCCCGGTGCCTGACAATCCCACTCCCCGGTCTCCACCGATCTCCGCTACAACACGGCCATCCCATCCCTTATGCCGCCCCTACGCCCCTTGTGCCGCGGAGGATTCGCAGGCGCGAACTTTGACTTCTTATATAATTATCGCGTTATCGCTGATATATTCACGGGTAATGGAGCAGGTTGGCGTTGACGTTCCCTTGCCATTGGCATCGGAGGACAGCGAGTGGGTGCGCTCACTTTTGTCTTGCTCGATTAAACGAGACCTCCACTGATTACATCCTTCCTTCAATGCTCGACTTTACAATCGGACGAGCTGTCGGTCAGTCGAATCTCGGGATTTGATCATTTTTCTATCCGTCCGCACGATTCTTACGGACCTCTCAAGCCAAAAATTTTTCTGCTCAATTGTCTTACTTTCGTAAGAAAATGCAATTAAATAAATAGTTAATTGTATTTATAATCAATGGCTGCTCGGTGTTATCCATGCTCACTGCAATTATCGTTTATTATTTGAAGTTTCGACAGTTCTGAGAATAAGTTCTGAGGGTAAGAGCTACTGGAGATGAACATCTTCACTCATTTTGGCTACCTTTATTGTTCCTTAGCGATAATTTTTTGATAATCGACAATGAAAAAATCTTCTCATAATTAGATTATTAAAACGAATGCGAATATTATTTTTTTTTTTAATGAAAGCGATGAGGGTACATATCCTTAAAGATAGTTAATTTATTCGTCCAGTTTTCCCGATGGTTATTCGATATTTGAAGCGACAGTATATTACGCGATTCTGTATTTATGAAATTGAAAAGATTTCGGATCAAGGTAAATCGCGCATATAATAATATGTTTTATCACTTACTCAATCGCTTACTCAATTAAAGATCCTTAATAATATTGTATTAAATTGGAGATTAATTTATCGATGTTATATTGCATAGCGCTTGGACTTAAATTAAATTGCTTCAACGTATGAAAAGAAATTCTCCGATTTCAAATTAATTTCTTTTGCTTTTAGGATAAGTGACGGAGTAAATTGATTGAAATTCAATTAAGGCATGCGTAACCAACTGTACATTAAAAGACGTTAAATACGTAGTCCTAAGACTGCCAAATTCTAAAACATGTATCAATCGCTTAAAGTTCCAAGCCATAACCCCTTCGTCTTTTTTAACAATGAAATGCATAAATGGCCCTTTTAGCCAAATAAAACCTTATTCTCCACGTGACTCCTTAAAATACGGGATTATGAAAATAACGCATTCGTCGACTCGACCCTTTGCAGTAATGGTAAAATAGGGGAATGGGCGATGGGCCTGGGAGAGAGAAATGAGAATCGGGACCAACCGGTGATAGCATTGCTGGCAGGCAAAGCACTCGAGGTGATAGACGTTTGTTTTGGCGCGCATGACCATCTCGAATGCCGGTATGGGCTTGTTGCAGGCTGAGCAGTGTCCCGTATTCCCAAAGAGCCTCAGGTAGTCCCTCCTGCAGAGAATGAGATTCGCCTTTGTGTAGAGGGTCGAGCCGACCTCACCCAATCGGCAGTCGCAGCAGTTGCACTTGAGGCAGTCCTCGTGCCAGTAGGCGTCCAGTGCCTTCAGAAGGTACCTAATAACAAACAAACTCGCCGTTAACATTTTAAGCTCTCCTTATCGCGCTTTCTCGTAAGTATTTTCTACCGATTATCGATTGTACATGAACGAGATCGTTCGCGAAGTTTTTAAGACTGATCAACGGTAACTAGCGGTGACTCAATGGAGTTCCATGCACTAACAACTCATCGATTTCATATTTGAAGATGGTGTCTAAACTCTCTTGTCAATGCTTCGTCTTTACTATCGATTATATTCAACGTGTTTGAATATTTCTAAGCTACTTTAGCTTTAATCTTTTTTTCGGATCGATTAATCATGCGACACGAATTACGGCCTCCATACTTTTAATCCCAAAGTCGCGAATAGAGATTTTCATTCTTCCAAATTTAATTGCTAACTGTATATGAATGAAGCTGCAAAGTATAGGAACTATCACGTAAAAATTTTTCAATGCTCGCAAGAAATAAATATTGCTCGTCAAATAATTCAATTATTTTCACCAATTACCGTTCTCGTTATTAATTCCAAATCTTATTTGCCAAATATAGTGTTACGTAGATCATGAACCTTCGTCACTGTCGAATCCACCTTCATACTTCATAGCCACGAGCTTCGTTAGGATAAATTTGACAGGGATAAATTTCCCGCCAAAATAAAGTCGTATCGGACGAAAGTCGCGCGGATCCCCCGACTCGTATCCATTTAACGTTTCGCACTTCTACCGTCAGCCGTTTGCCCGGAACGCGTTGACGCTTAAAGCCACTAGCCACATCGTCGACGACAGCAAGAGCGACGTCGCTCCGCTACTAACGTGTATCGAGAGAAAATGACGGACGGCAGGTGGACGACAGCGTGGGCGGCGTTGGGAGAGAGGGGAACCACCGAGTAGCAAAGAGCATAAACTCATAAATCTACGTCGCTGATTAAATTGATTTGGGCGCCCAGCCGAGGCTGCCACAACTATATTGCGTTGCTCACCTTTCCTTGATTGTCTTGCGGCAGCCGTGGCACTCTTGCTGAGTGGAGCCATTTTTACTAGTCTCCGACTTGCTCACATCCATCGTCATCGTGATCTGGGCTAAACCACCGTCTGCAAAATAATGGACAGAGTACGTCAACAGTTGAATTAAGTTTCCACTTACGGCTACATGCGCATGCTTTATTTGTGAATTTTCAACTCCATTATTTTGATCTATTTTACTTTTCTCCTTTAATACGTTTAATACTCATTGTAATATCCTCTTTTCACGGCTATTTCATCTGTTTCAAACAAGTATTTATTATTATTTTACTTGTCCACCTTCTATCGCCATCCAACTTACTCAATGTTCTTACGACGAGAAAACTAGCCTTTTTTTTTTAACTTTTTTAACAATTAAAATATAAAATGCATTATACATTATAATGAAGTACAGTCTTTTGTCTTTTCGAAAACAAATAACGGCTATTCTTTCAATTAACTTCCTCATTTTTAATTAAATACATTATTTCATTCAAAATTATATATATATATATATATATGTGTGTGTGTGTGCGCGCGCGCGTGTGTGTTAAGTGTTTGTGTCAAGTGTGTAATAAGTTTGGCTTAAAATTAAAATTTTTATACTTTATAAATATAATTTATAATCTGCGCATTACCGTCATTTTTTTTTTTATAATAAATTTATACAAAGAGAAATGTAATTTATATCATGACTCTTCATGACAGAAACCTATTCATTATAATTTCTAATATTTACTTGAAGATTTTATTTTATAATGCGGTGTATTCTCGATAAGCAGATCCTACAAATATTTAACAGTTTTAGAAAATTGGCTTAGTTTATGGTACGATAATTGCTTTCAACAGCAATTGAAATTCTAAACGAATTTAATTAGTAATATAATTATTGTATACATTACTTTTATTTATAATTAAAACAATTCTCTGTTTGATTGTTGATTTTGTATAAATGAAATTCCATTAAATATATGAATTAATACAACTACTTTAGCTTCATATATTAATAAATCCAGGCGAATATTCTTATTTATCTTAAACTCTTAATTTATTCATAAAATATCGATGTAATATCTTGTAATAATATTGATAAGATTAGAATTTATTCAATTTCAATATTCGTGAAATCTACAATGCAAGCTTTTACTAATGACAAATCGTAAATAAAATATTTTATTTCTTTAAAATGGCAATTACTATTTTCTTTAGTATTTTATTAATTAATTAATGTTAATTTATTATTAACAAGAATTATCATGCACTTTACGAATGCAAAATGCTGGCTACTTTGCATATACCTAAAATAAATTAGTTATTCAATTAATGTTGTTTATGACCTGTAAATCAAGAATACAATTATGGCACATAAATTGAGAAAACATTCGTCATATTTTATGAGCTCATAAATGAAACAAGGATTATTACAGGTTCCTATTAAAACGGATAAGTAAGAAATAACAAAGACGTTCCATTATTACTCGAAATTATTAAGTTACAACTCATACATAAGCGGCAATTGTTACAGTAAAATCAAGAATCAATTGAAAGAGAGAAATATCTGGAATACTATAATTTAACTATCAATTATAAAACACAAAAATTATTGTAATAGATGGATAAATAATAAATTATTGCACATTTTTATTAATTTGATACGCTACTCAAATCTATCATTATGATAAAATAAATAATATTAATATCTGTAAAATACTATTATTCACAATAATCATATATGATATAATAAGAGTTTACTTGATTAAAATATTAATTATTATATAATAACAAAACTATATAAGGAAATGACAACGAAATAACAGAAGGACTTATAATCTACTTATATTTTTATGAATACTACATTTCAAAAGCGAGTAATTATTAATTGTAAATATTAATCATATATAATTATATTAATTCTACTAATTAATATATATACAAATAGACATAATTCATAGATTCATAAGTTACATACATACATAAATTATCATTGCTATGTTCATTAATAGCTCATTTCATGTCACAAAAAATACAAATATACAAAAATATTGCTATATGCTATGATTTAGGCAATTTAATTAGTAATAACGAAATATAAATATAAATATACTATGTACATATATATATATATATATATATATATATATATATATATATATACATATAAATTATGTACATATGAATTGTGGAAACTTAGATAACTTGTAATGAAAATGATTAGCAGTATGAATCTAAACTCAATGTTATATTAATTTTAGAAATTCTGAGTGTTAATTTACTGGACGAAAATATGTCCGAAAATCAAAATAAACAAAATTTAGCCAAACGAAAAAATTATAACTAAAGGCATAAAGAGAGAGAGAGAGAGAGAGAGAGAGAGAGAGAGAGCAAGATACAGAAACAACTAGGCACCACAGCTTAATTAATTAGTCGAATCTGCCTAGTAACAATCTATTACACATCCAAACATCTTCCGGGGTGATGGAACAGACAATGAGATGAGCTTCTGTTCAGCTTTCTATTGCTAATTGACGTTCTCCGAGAGTCGACAAGCTTACGAGAATTATAAATGCCTCCATCCCCCTTTAATTTCATGCCTATGTCTTTCTTTTTTTCTTCACGATATATTTTATATTTATCTTCATCTTTGTATCAATTTTTTCTAATGCTGCTTCTCTATATTTATTATATACATGTTTCCGCTCTCACATTTTCCTACTTTCATATTTTTCGTCTTCTTTGATAAAAACTTTTTGTCACTCAACCGATTCTCTCTCTCTCTCTCTCTCTCTCTCTCTAT
>NW_011948416.1:3572788-3582105 GCF_000503995.2 Ceratosolen solmsi marchali | reverse complement strand
TATGTATATATATATATATATATATATATATATATATTTGTACCCTTCTTATCTTCTTACCCTTTATTATTACTGTTTTAAGGAATCCCAAATTGCAATGTTTTTAAAAATGTTAAAAACTCTTCTTAATGACTATTATTTAAAATATAATTAAATTGTAATTCATATTCATTTATAAATTTATTAAATACAATGCATTACTACTAAATATACAGAATCGTAAGCTGGTTAGTAACAGATATAACAAAAAAAAAAAAAAAAAATTCCTGCAGATATACAAATACATTAAATTTTATCGCTTAATCAATTACAATAGGAAATTATATTTAATTTGCAAAATAACTACATTGAAATTAAGTACCATAATTGATAAATATTTAATAATAAAAATTAAAAATATTTCCATATTACTATTAGCTAGTAATAATTATTTGTATAAAATATATTATATATTATACGTAAAATTGTTCTCTGTTAAATATTTTAATACTATTTTTATGACCTAATTATTTATTAAGCTTCATAATTGTTTGACGATACTCTATTTTTAAAAGAGTTAATATTTAATTATATTATTTATTAAATGAAACTATTATAAGAAAATTTATTTTCCTCCTTAATTGAATTACTTTTAATTAAGAAACTTCAAAACTTTATCTATTTAAGTTTTATAAATAAAATTAACTTTCTAAGATTATTTATTCGTATTTTACATCGGATACTCTGTTTATTTTAGGTATAAAAAATTAGCTTATAATAAACCTGCGTATTCTAACTCAATCAAATGATGAAAAATCTTTCGGTCGAAAAATTGAGTAATTATAAATATATATAAATTTTAATTAATGCCAGTCGGATGCTGTAAATTTATGCTTTTAGTATTTTTCTGTTTAATTAAGCAAAATAGTATGTCGACGGTCGTTATTTATTAACAAAAACAAAACAAAACAAAAAACAAAATATTATACGACAAGATGGTTGATAATAGATTCAGTAATGGCATCGTCCAAATCCTAAAAATATTAATAATATAAAAAATAAAACAAATATTTTAACTTTGTTAATTGATAGTTTAAAATTTTATATTTCATAAAAATTGAAATATTTTCTATACGGTTTTATTTCTATATGGTTTTATGACAAACCATTTTCATTTTACAAAATATACAGAATACAGAATTCTGAATACTCAAAATTTCAAGAGCCGTCTAAATAATAATTTACGAAAAATAAAATTAATAATACCAACAATAACTTAATAATAAAACTTATCAATATACAATTATTCAAAATCCATATTATAATCCATTAATACTATAGAATATCGTATTTATGAAAAATTGTATTTATTATCGTATTTATAGAATGATTATAAATATTTCAAAAATACGTAAATTGAAAAAGCTTGTGATAGTTTGACATTTTGACTTGTTTGGCAATACCTGAATTAACAAAAATAATTGCATTCATTCGTTATGATGAGCTCGTCATTTAATAAGTACAGGCAATTAACATAAAGAACCATTACCGGATCATATACAGCCTCAATACATTAACAATTAGCCGGTTAGCGCAATGAATATTCCATAATAAGTAACATAATAATGAACAATAAAAAGATGAAACACACATGACAATGAATAAGACGCAGTTGGGCAGAGAGGAAACGAGGTTGTGCGCGAATCACATTTATTCATTTGGCTGATGCGAATAAAAGCTCACAAAGCAGCACAATTGGCTCAGCTAATCGCCAGACCTTTAATGCAGTTGATAATAGGCGGAAGTAGTCCTGCGCTTAGACACCCTCCCTACTTCAATTTCATCAATGAATATGACCCGTACGCGCGCGCATACACAGGCGCATCGGCGGTCGAATGTACGGGCGACTCGACTTATCGAAAGTCAAGTCAGAAACGCCTGGCTCGGAGGCTGAACAGCGGGTGCAGCTGAAACTCGGGAAGATTAAATCGAAATGGCTTTTGATTCAACCGCTAATTGCACATTAACGCTGTACCGGCGTTCAAGCTGGGCTAGATTGCTTTCATAGCTTCCGCAAATCTGTCGCCTTTTATGTCACTGTCAATTGCGTCCAGAATTTTGACGCTTTTCTGCCTACTTTCCATTCGGTTTCTCAAGTCTCTGATAATTCGTTAATATTGAAAATTGAAATATCGATGATTCTTCAATGGAAAGATCATTATAAGCTATCAATGCACTAATCGCGTTGATTTAAATTTTTCAATCAGCCGATTAATTTAATCTGCATTTAATAAATTTTCCGCTCATTTTTGTTATGAATTGCAAAACTAAAGCATCATTTATTAAGAGATCATTTAATAATCCAACAAAGATGTCTATTATTCTGCGCTACTCGATAGTAGGCGGAGGCACTCAATACACGAGATAATCCGTTTATTTGCGCCTCTGTGTAATACACAAATCTATTCAATGCAGCTTTATTGTGCTTAAAAATAATCTATACATAACCTCTTGTGTGTACGTTTCTGTATTTTTGCTGAGCTTAACAATTTCATTTATCCGTACAATTTCCAATGTAATTATAATCAAATAATTTTTTATTTCATTCTTTTGTGTAAAATACTTATACATATATTATAAAATTATAATAGTCCTTTCAATTTTAATGATGGCAAATTTTATTTCATTTATTCCAGGACAATTAACAAGAACGCGGTGATTCGTCGCTTTGCAAATGTTCGTTTATCCAGCACGGTTTGTTAAGTATCATTTATTCGTTTGAAATTAATTGAAGATAGAAGAGTATTAATCATCAAGGAGATTTTTACAAAAAACTAATATTTAAATTTAGAGGGAAATTCTTTTAAATCGTGTAAATTGCGAAAGAGTCGGACAATATATAACGATGTGAGCTTAAATTGTTCTCAATTAGGCTTCCAATACTTATTATTAATCGATTTTGTTATTTTAAGCTGTAAATTATCTTTACCGTTTAACGGATATTCATCTAAAATTCTAGAGTCCAAGACTAATACACCTCAATACGTAAAGCAATAAAGTCATGATGCAAAATTTCCGACTTGAAGTCAAATCTCTAAATAATTTGATAGAAATTGAATTGAGCGAACGTCTCGATACCTTCACGAGCTCAAATCCGTATCAGTTGAGAGAAACCTATCAGCTGAAATTATTGGTCGAAATGTCAGCTTCACCATCCGAGCCGCTCTCGTTTATTCAATCTCTCACATCCAAATACAAAGTGGACACGCACTTTGGAAGGAAGTCGGGGGAGAAAAGAGATGAAAAACTTCGCGTCCCTTTCGAGAAAATGACGAAAGTGTTCTTCAAGCGATATGGCTCGCACACGTGAACTTGGATGTCCACAGAGTCGCGGAAAAGAGGTAAGGGAAGACAAAGATAGAGCCAGAGCCAGAGCCAGAGCCAGAGCCAGAGCCAGAGCCAGAGCCACAACCAGAGTCGGAGTCGGAGTCGGAGTCGGAGTCGGAGCCGGACATAGTTTAATAAAAACGTCAGATATAAAGTGGCCAACGGGGACAGACATTTCAGGGACGAAAATAAATAAGTGAACGGGGCGCGGATCTATCCTATATATAACATAATATTATACGACTGGCTAAGGGGTGACGGACGTGTCGCCTCGGTATTGTTGAGAGGGCCACTGGAGTAGGATGGGGGAGAAGGTGGGAAAGGGGAATGGGATGGGATGTGATGGGGGGAGGGGGGGGGAGCAGGGAGGGGTCAGGGGTTAGAGTAGCAATAAGAGGAGTAAGAGACGGAGATGGAATTACTACTTCCGACGCCGGCCAGCATCATTCAAGCACTAGCAAAGTGTCGTTGCATGCTTCGAGCACCGAGAGATTTTTATGTCGGTCGCTGATCCAAGTCCTTTACAGTTTTTAGATTTTACGGACGCTTACTTTTTTCCTTTTCTCTTCTATATTCAACTCCTGGGCACTTAGTTGGGGCCGGCGAATCTCTCCTCTCCTCTCCTCTCCCCCTCGCCCCTGGAAATTTCTCCTTCACTTCCGATGAGATCGATGTCCCAGGCCGTGATCGCAATATAGAATTAACACGCCGGACACCTCTCATACGCTACGGCACACAATCGTTTATGCTAATATGGAATAGAACTAAGTGCTCACGATAGGTGGATTACAATATTCTTACGTACAGTCGCCTCTTACATCTTGAACATATCGGGCCATGATAACGTCCACTCAAATATAATGACTAATGCATAAGCGTAGGAGGTTGACTAAACGCACTGAGGTTGGGGTAAGAGCCACAAAGTAGCTTGCTTACTCGAAAGCTCAAGGTAAGCTTTGCAAAATTATTTTAAGTTCATCTTGGCACGGTCGAAGGCACTGTCAGAGGTCATCCACCCGTGGCTTCGAGTTAGAGGAGCTCGCTAAAAAGGTAGCGGAGCTCACGTTAGACGAGTCGCCGGAGTTTTCGACTGGCCATAGACCTCCGCGAGTCCACTCGTATACGTGCAACCTCGTGTACGCGCGCGCGTCATTATCGTGCAAACTCGAGAGTCCCCTAATTAGTCATTAGCGAAGGAAAAAGACACTTTTCCGCGGACAGCCGATAATTTTTGCTGCATCGGTCGCCTTCTCTCTCTCTCTCTCTCTCTCTCTCTCTCTCTGTGTCTCTCTGTCTCTCTGTCTCTCTCTCTCCCCCTCTCTCAGTTTCTTCATCTATCATTCGTTCTTTGTTAGGAGGAGCCGCAGCGGTGGTGGCGGCGACGGCGGCAGCGTAGTTCCATGCCACAGACTTGAGCAAACAGGGTACAAGCTAGAACGGCTTCTGGCCCGCGTCTAATTGGACCCCGGCGACGTAAGTTTAACTAATTGAGACCGGATCTTGTAACTATCCAAGATATATATATATATATATATATATATATATATATGAATATAAGATAATGTGGGTGTACGTGTATATTCCAATAAGTTGTAGACGCTGATACTCAGGTGTGAATCGGGGAATTAGGAGGACTGGACAAGAGATAGGATTTTTCCAGGCTCGCGCGTGTCGCTTGGGTAATTCATGCGAAGAAAAATAAGCTAACGTCGTTGTTATTAGAGTTGGATGATATATTTATGCGTAGGATAAAAAAAAGAAAAGAATATTTTTTAAGAATACGTAAAAAGATATTTTGTCAGTGCTGAGTTAAGGAATAAATATGCCAAATGGCCATATTATAATTAAAGTGTGCATAAATATTCATATAAATGAATCATTGAGAAATAATTTCGAAATTGGAAAAATCAATTAATTGGAAAACCTAACAAAATACATGCATATTGTAAGTGCATTTTATCTAAATATCATATTGAAAGACTTCGAGTGAAAGTATCAAAGAAAGCTTGACAGCCTTATTCAAATTAATTTTACAAATGTATAACAAAAAGAAAATTAATTCAATTTACAATTTTTTTTTTATTTTTAATTAAATAAAATGATTTGTAATTAAATTGGTACCTGTGCAGGGCAAGCAATAAATGCTATAAAAGTTCAATAATAATTCAGAGAATTTTTTTCTATTAGTACAATATCAGATATTTTACATTTGAAGTGTACACTTTATAGAAGGAAAACTTGCTCGACATAAAAAAAAACTGCTATTGAATATTATTCGTTACGATGATCATTTTTCATTTTATCAATATTTTATCAATTCAAAAACAAAAACACATCGTTTAATAATAAAAGAAAAATTATACTTAATGTGTTATAAAATTTTCAGACATTTATAGTATAATATTCGATTTTTAATTAATAATTGTTTATTTTTAGGTAATATATGATGTATTATATATATATATATATATATATATATATATATATATATAATGATTGCATAAAACAGTTTTTATCAAAATGTTTTTTACGCTTTAATTTGACGTATGAAATTATAAAATCATCATTAATGTAAATTCAAATGACAAAAGAAAATGAAATACAAACGAATCATTATTATGTGACAACTAATAAGGGAAATTTGTGCAAACTTTATCTGCAAAAGGATAATAAATTACTTTTTGCTCGCACAAAGAAAAGCATCGTTTTTCACTGCTGAGAAGGAGAAGACATAAGGCGGCAGTACCCAGCATCCCGCACGCCAATAATACACATCGAGACGTCCTCCCATAAATTTCTCTCGATATAATTAGGCTTATAGTTGTTGTTGCTACTGTTACTGATTACGTTCACGACAACAGTGAAATTCTAATTGATGGACTCTCTTAACTGCGCAAATACTTTCGTGACATCTTATTGCTTGCGCACCCTTCATCATTCTCTCTCTCTCTCTCTCTCTCTCTCTCTCTCTGTGCATTCGTTAGTCTCGATGAAACTGCGTTTTCCTCTTTCGTCGTCCGCCTGTATATTTAAATAGAAGGAAGAACTAGGAAAGGAGAAAAATAAAGCGCGAACAAGATGAAAAAAGAGAAATGATAGAAGGTGCGAGTGTAAAGTCTGCTGCAGTCTCCCCTTTCCCTTCGCTCGATGTTGCCGCAACGGTAATGACAGTAGCTCCCCTTCCCCCGATCATCGCCGTGTATGCCCGCCACCCCCACCGGCCTCCAGGAAGCTTGTTAGCCGTCACGACGTGCTCTCGCTATCTTCTAATTGGCGATATAATGATTCTAAAGGATGCAATGCTGCTGACGCCGAGCTGCTTTGCTCTTGTTAGCGCTGGAATGAAAATTTGGCACGTCGTGATCCCGAGCACACGGATGAGAAGGACGATGGTCAATTGTGCAATAACTTTTTCATGACATTGTGGACACTATTGGAACGCGGCTTTCCATTACCTTTACGATATTTTATACAATAATGCATTATCAGCGGATTCTACGCAATAATCATGACAAGTAATTGGATTATATTTGTATCTGGCTTATGATTTTTAGAGGAACCTTAAGAACATTACTTTTTTCTTATTTATTTGTTAATTATTTGGCGACTCATGTGCGATGAAAGATCTAAGAAAGTGGAGTGATTTTGAAAGTAAAATGATAAACTTCATTAATAAAAGTGATGCGATCGTTGAAATATAAAGTATAATCGATCAATTGGAATAAATATTTCAGTACATATAATTGTCTGTGAGATCAACGAAACGATAAATTAAAAATACATGAGAAAAATCAAACGACATTTTTACGTGCCCATGTTAAACTGACAATACAGATGAAGACAGAAAAACCAGCTCTAAGTCACAAATGTGTCCCATGACACATAGATTACCATCCCAAGCCTTTCCACTAATTACTGTACTTTGTCTAATTTCTCATTTAATGCCGCTGGGATCCTTTACTCAACTCTTAATGTATAAAATTCCAGATGGACTGGTGAGAGGGAAAAATTAAGTATAAAAATAGAAATGTGAAATGGCCGGGTGGTGGGAGAAGCAAAATATGTTATATCTTTTAAATATTACGAAATAAAAAGTAGCGTGCAGCACTTGAAATATTTTACTCGATGAAATTAATTTCATCATTTATTTAGTTTAAATTATTACACAAACGCAAAGTACCAAAAAGAGCTATTTAAATTAATATTTTTTTTTTTTTTTTTTTTTTTTTTTTTTTTTTTTTTATGAATGATTAAATTTATTCAATTGCCGGTATTTACCGTGGAGTAAAAAATCCGATGAAATACATAAATTTTCTTTGTCGACAATGTCAATTAGCCATAAAGCTCTCTTGCTCGAATCAAAGTCATCCTTGAATAGTCTCAATAGTCTCCGTAACGCGATTTTAATAATGAATAGACGAAAAGCGACAGGACGATAGTAGTATTCGCGAGGGAAGCGGCGTTGATTCCCCCTTCATTACCGAGGGAGTTTCTGGCTCCGATCGAGTGTCGAGGTTTTACCGGAACGAAAGCCCCGTCACAGGAGTACGGAGCTGCTTCACCGATGATCCAATTAGCGATAGGCGAGTCCGAGGACTAGTTGCTTAAAAAGTAGTTGGCTTGCACTTTTCAGCCCCTCGGCGGTTCGCGAGTTTTCCTCGCCGCCCTAGCCCTAGCGTGTGTCAAATTTTCGATCATCTTCTCGTTCGGTGCGATTTGCACGTCATCAAATATATCATATTATTGTCCAGGTTTCCTTCAGGGCTTCCCACTTTTCATTTGTCGCCACGCGCAAATCGACGTTTATTAAACTTCCGAATTAAAGTGAAAAGCAAAATCTTAATCGCACATTTAGACCATCATAAACTGTAATGAAAGAAAGCCAAGACTTAAATGAAAAAAATCCACGTCGTCATTGAGGTTTATAATGAAAAATTATAACAATATGAGTTTTACATAATGACAAAAATTATAATACCAAAATCTTTCATTTTTAATTAAATTTGATTTTTATAAGCGTTATAAATTGCCAGGCTTTAATATAATTTGTTGGATTCTTAACTCTCGCGCAACTTATCTCAATAAATGTTAAATGACAATTCATCAGATGAGACATAAATATTATAATTGCATTATTTTTATTTACTTCGACATTCACTCTCGTATATGAATTTTTGTAATCGAAGACGTCGGAAATAATGAAACATTAAAATATTAGACGTAGGCTACAAAGTCGAAAATTACGATAAAAGATAATTTGATAAAATATAATAGATGAATATAATAGCTTTAGATAAATAAATTATTCGTAATAAAATAGTTTAGAAAAATATATACATATATTTATAATATTATTTTTTCTTTTTATGTAAAGATAATAATAATTTATGAATATGAAATTTTCCAGATTATTAAACCATTAGAAGGCGATCAATTCGGTGATAAGGCAAAAAATAGAAGTATGAGAAGCGAATAACAAATGTGTATAGCTCATAATTCTCATACAACATTACAGAGATAAATAGAAAATGAAGGGATCTTCTGAAGCAGTGACGCGTAAAAAAAACAGGGACTCAAGTCATTTCCCATCGCTTATGCCGACAAGCATACAGCGAACACGTCTCAAAAAAGAAGATGGAATATCAAGAAAAATAGAGTGAGAGAGAGTGAGAGAGAGAGAGAGAGAGAGAGAGATTGACCGAATGGAAAAGAGTAGGCAAGAAGAGCGGGAGGGAAAAGAGTAGGGTGAAGCCGAGTGATAATGCGAATGTGTACGTGTGTGCAAGTGCGTGCATGCGGAGAAACGGGGATGTAGGGGGCAAGGTAGGGCCGACGAAATTCAATTTAAACTTATTTTTGTTCTTACAATATCTGAAATGGTAAATCTAAATACGGGAATAAAATATAAAATTGCCTTTACCAAGGGGTCGAAAGGGAGGGGTTGAGGGAAA
>NW_011948416.1:3558903-3572759 GCF_000503995.2 Ceratosolen solmsi marchali | reverse complement strand
AGAGAGAGAGAGAGAGAGAGAGAGAGAGAGAGAGAGAGAGAGCGAGAGAGAGAGCGAGAGAGAAAGATTGCGAGTGAGCGAGCGAGTAAAAAGCAGCCTTCCAGCTAAAGAGGCGTAGGGCTGAGATGGTGGAGAGAGGGTGGCACAAATATAAAGCGAACAGAGCACGAGAATGAGGACGCGCGTGCGCGAACTATGGTTGTGACTGGAGTGAGGGACGAGGGGGAAGGGATTGGCGCGGAGGGGAAGGGGAAGAAGGCGGCTGCTGGTCATTGAAAATTGGAAAATGCCCCAAGTCATAAATTAAATCGGACGGCTGCGTGATACCGTTTTAACTCCCACTACCGGACGGATCCCACCATCGTCGCCGCTGCCGTCACTCCCTCCCGCGATTTTTCGCTCTCGTTCTCCTGCTCCGTCGGTGTTCAGTTGCCCATAGAATTGACGCATACGTCAAGTTGGCCGTTGCATGTTTCCTGCGCCATGCCCTAGAATATCTGCCCGCGCAATACCCAATGAAATTAATACTTTTGTTACTAGCAAATTGCCACTACCTCCCCCACCCCTCCCTAGCCCTCTCCCTAGCCCTCTCCCACGCTCTCTCTCTCTCTCTCTCTCTCTCTCTCTCTCTCTCTCTCTCACCCTCTCCCTTTTAATGGCTAATTATTACGATAGAAAGTGAGATTCGAAAAATCAGATTTTCACACCAGACACTAACCGAAGGAAACATATGACAAGTAGAGAATCAACATACTGCAGTAGAAATTTTATTCATAATTTTTATAATGATAGATTAATTTTATCAATTGCTGCTTTTAAATTTTTTTTATTCGAACTATATAAAAATGTGATTAATAATATTATATTATGAAACCGCTTTTTGACGCTAAATCTAATACTGAACTTTAGTTGAGTTGATCGTGAAAGTAACTAACTTTTTCAATATTTCCATTTAAAAGCCACGTGTATAAAGTAATTAAATTAAACTTCGATAAAAATGAGAAATCACAATAATGTTTGACGATAAATTGCTATGGCTCGAGCATTATCCTAAACTGATAAATATTGAGCGTAATTCTGCGAAATGCACCCAATCATCAGCATTGAGAAAATTCAGGAGAAGAGAAGAGAGAGAAAGCTCTGACGTAAGAATACGAGCCCAAAGCGATGCACTGATAATACGACAATATGGCGCACCGGGTTACCCCAATCGCTAATCACATCTCCGATAATTTGTTTTTTTCATTTCTTGTCTGTTTTTTCAAACAAATTCTTTGTAAAATAGTAAGTACTCTTGTAACATCTATGCGGGCGAGCATTTTTATTTTATGCTGGGATTTAGAGATTTTTTTTTTACTTCTCTAGCGATAAAAAGGAAGAAAGGAGCAGCACTTCTTCGTCGCAAGAAAATCGAGGCGCGATGCTTTAGCGCAAAAAGCAATATTCATAAATCACCGTTATACGCTTAGAATGAGCACTCGCGGTCTTCTTTTTGCGAGCGCTCGCCGACGGATCTGCAAATATAAAGAAAAGTCACTACTTACGAGCAGGAAAAAATGATACGCCGATAGAGGGGAGGGGATCTCAGGGAGGAGGAAATTTAACACTTTGCTTTAATCGAGTAGTCGGCTTGGATGTATTTCGAATGCCAGTCCCAGCGGCGTCCTATGAATTTTCATTTTCAAATGTAAACTTGTTATTGGAAACGACTGAATGATGAGCTCGGAGAAACGGAATTTTATAAAGTGATTTGAAACCGTTTTATGCATTATTAAAATTTTCTATATTAACGACAATACATGCTCCAGTACCTTTACTCTATAAGTAATTTTCATCTGTATTTAAACATTACCAATTTGATGAAACTTTAAATTTAAAACAATTTGAAACAATGGGTATATTAATAATAATAAAAAAAAAAAAAAAAAAAAAAAAAAAAAAATTAAACCATCCAGAAAGCTAATGTTTTGCATACTCACGATAACTCGACAAAATTATTTATTAAATATGTAATCTCCTGTATTCGGGGTGTCACGTTATTGGCCGAAGTACACAAAAACAAGAAGCCGAAAAATCGTCAGGAACTACGTTTCCAACTTAAAATAGAAAAGGGCACAGCGAAGGGGCAGGTAAGTCGTCACTACGTGAGAGACGTTATAAACTTCTTCTTGCATAGTAAAAGTCATGTAAACGAAGAGGAACAAAAGGGAAAAGTCGGAGCTTTGGTCAGCCACAGAACGAGAAGTAAGTAGTTGGATCTGAGATTCTATTAGGATCTCCGTAAGTCTGGTTACGACGAAAGAGAGGAGAGTACAGCTGTAGTCGGAAATCTTGCAATAAAACAGTCCCGATCGTACGCGACCGATTTCCATTTTCCTACGAGTCTGTTCCAAGTGTAGGCCAAGCCGTTACCGCGGGAACGAAAATCCGAAGCGCAGAAAGCACAAGGACGAGGTCTGCATGCTGATTAAGGGTTACTTTACGAAATGCTCGCTAATTTCCACTTAACCACCAAGGTTTATATTATAAAAATAACAAATAATATAGTGTTTAAGTACTGCCGAGCGCAGGTAATTGATGATATTTTAAAAATGCATTAGCAAGTAAATGAATAATATTAATGAATGTCATAATTAATTAAATTAAAAATTGATTGAAAAATTGAATTGAATGAAAAATGATTTGGAACATCTATGTTCATACAAATACACACACACACACACACATACACACACACACACACACACATATATATATATATATATATATTGCTGCCCAATTTATAAGCTCTTCGTGATTTCAAGAAAATATATATAGGCAAAAAGTTGAAAAATTTCGTTAATGCAGAACCGAATGAAGAACGATCAAATGACAAAAAACGATCGTTCAATCGTACAACATCCAGCTTTTGTTGTTAAACAATAAAATTAAAATTATGACTAAAACTATAGTAATTTAAATAAAATAAAAAAATACCGTTATTCGGTATTTCATCTTAAAGAGATCAGAAAAAACTTGATAAAAATCTTTAGAAAAAGGTAAAATAAATAGAAGTATACAGAGTGGTTAGAAATAGACAGAGAGAGAGAGAGAGAGAGAGAGAGAGAGAGAACTGATAAAAGCCCATAGATCACGAAGAAAAATCAATGAAAGCATTAATAAATTTTTAAAGAACTATAAAGACAGTATAATAAAGACATTGGAAGGAGGTATTTCCATTTTTCTCACGTGCTCTCTCATGTCATATCTCTCTGCTTCTCATTTTTTCACTTTCTCCTTCCATTGATAATCAAGAGGATATCCGTCATTTTATCAACAAATGGAAGAGACATTATTCTTTCTAGCCGAAAGATAAATGCTTTGCAGAATTTACTAAATTTGTTTAATTAGTTTAAAGTGGACAGAATAGACTTAATAATTTCAATAAATTTACAGACACGTTATTAATATTAAAATATTTATAAGCTTTATAAACTAATACATATAATTTAATCCTATAAAAGAAATATTATGATTTTATCTGTAAATTTATTATAATTGGGCATCACTTACATTTTAACATATGTATGAAAAAAATATATATATATATATATATATATATATTCTAAAAGTATACATACACTTCCTATGAATTTTTTAATTTATTTATTGCAATTAATTTGTTATAATATGAAACTATTGATACTACATAAAAGAAATAATTTTTAATATAATTAATATATTCTAATTATTTAATAGTTCAATGTAAAAAAAAATTGCATTCAGAAAGACGAAAATAAACTTCAATCAATAATAAATATGAAATTTTATTGAAAATTTTTCAATTCGAATTTTGATAAGTGTAAAATAAATCTATAAAATACGCTCCGTATGTTTAATGAAATATTTGCAAGTTTTGCTTGTTCGAATTGAAACATTTTCATTTAGTAATATAATACAATTAATATAAATGCGAAGGTTCATTAAAATTGTTTAATGTAGTTGAAGAATAATAATGGATAAAATGAAAAGAAAGGACAAAGAATGAAACAGGCAATTACCGGAATGCACTCCGGAAAAGTGAAGATAAGTGAAAGAGATTGTCGGTAGAACAGACTTTGATAACTGTCTGATAATGTCGAGGCTTCTCTCATTTGATGTGGTTTTCAGTTCGCGAAGTTAAAAGAATATTTGTTAGTCGTTGGGTACATTAAAAGTTGAGATAAACTTTGAGAATATTTATATAGAATTTTACGATACGAGCATTATTTTACTATCACTTTAATTCTAATGTAATATATTATAAAATAATAATAATATCGTATTAATTTGCTGGGTTTTGTTTCTTTAAAGACTTTATTAATAACATATTTAAATAATGTTTTCATTTAACTTTGTAAACTATTTAATTCGATTATTTTGTAAAATTAAATATGTAATAACATATAGGTATTTTAATATCTGATTTAATTTATATACAATTAATTTTTATACATTCTTATAAACAATAGTATATTTATTATAATAAATAAATTAATATCATTTACATAAATCTTACTATATAAAAAATATTTAGAATACGGCTTATTAAATTACTAAATGAGAACTCTAAAAGCGTAAAATTCTCATTTATGTACGTCGTTAATACGATATCTAGAAGAGGAAATTTCATTTCAAACTATTATAGAAAAATACTTTAAAAACAGAGATTATTTAGACCAACTAGTAACTTGTATTTTTAATTATATAATTTATCGAATTTGCATAATGTAATGTGTGCACTAATTACATGCATCGTATAGCATTGGTAATAAAAAGAATTATAATAAACATTTGATCAGTATCTTCGTATCGATCAAGACGTTTCGCAATCGTCACTACTAACTTCGGGAAGTCTCGAAAGGATACAAAGCTGCCACCTGGCGGAATATCCAAGGACTCGGCTCTAGAGAAAATAAGCGTATGGTACAATCGGTATTCGCACCGTTTCTTGGATTTTAAAAATCTTTAAAAATACGTTGGCATCTAATTATTTCGGTTTGAAAAATCAAAGAAATGATTACTGTGTCGTCTGTGATATTTTATATATTATAATATATATATATATATATATATATATATATATAGATAGATAGATATATAGATGATCCGTTGAGATTAATACATAATACAGTGAAACATACAATAGTAGAACAATGAATATTTCCATTATGTTAGCGTACTAATATCGCAATTTTCAATGCGTTAGTGTCCTCTAATTAACTTATTGTCATTAATTAATAGTTATTTAACTAAAATAACTATAAAGGCATAATGGGATATAATAGCCAGACAAAAATCGTAAAATTATCCAAACATTCATAGAAGCTCAAGGAGGATGGAAAAATTTGCGAGATCTTCCCGGAGGAAGGACAGTTAGTCATCTAAGTATCCGCAGCAATATCTCCTGCATTTGAATCTTCATTTGAATCGCGCGGGGCAATTAGCGTAAATTTAACGAAACGCGCTTGCGCTGTCGCAGTGAATTAACGCAATTTCGTAGACTGTAACGAACTAGCATTCATTAGTGCTCTCCCTTGTTTTAATTTGTTTAGTTACATATATTCGTGCGCGTGTGCGTGCAATCTACAGCTCGGACTTAAATCGCGCAATGGTATAAAAAGCGATATCACACACACCGCAAGTAGAAGGATCCGTTGAAATATAATTAAATGCAAATCAAAATCACCATAACAATCAGTCGAAATTAAGCTCTTCGCAAGCTTTCATTACTGCTAATGACTACCTCTATTCCCGTTCCTCTCGAACTTCTTGATCCCCCTTCGACCACAGTCCGCATTCCCACAATGCTGATATTCTTTGTGTACAACCAATTAATTGCGCGAACAATTTTAAGTCTCGATTTTATAGAAAAAAAAAAACATCAGCAGTGACACGTTATGTTTTATTATCTTTCACATAATTCCAACATAACGACTTTTAATGTTTTATAAGTCACAGAATTCACTGCAATTCACAACAATAATTTTTAATTCTGCTTAAATACTTAACAATATTTTCTAAAACTTATTGACTAAATTAAAAATAAATATTGTTGTATTGCTACAGACGTTTATTACATTTAATATGAATTATTTCAATTTAAACTAATTTAAACTAGCTTATCGTATACAACAATAACATATTACATATCTACGAAATATTATTTACAAATTATAATATCATTAAGACCCTGGATATGATAAAATATACAAATAGGATTTTATTTATAAACGATACCCCTCTACATCCCCCCCCCCCCCCCTCTCTCTCTCTCTCTCTCTCTCTCCCCGCTCTCGCTGTTACGTATACTGTAAAAAATTATAAATTATAAATTCCATCAATAGTTTAAACTAAATTCGAATTCTTTATAAGTTGGTTCTTTAGTATAAAATGCATAAAATCAAAGTACAGCTAAGGTTCAGAATTTATTTGAAAATATATAATACACCTTACATTGGAAACTATTGCTTCATGCTTTCTCCTCAACATTCATCTATTGTTAGCCTATAGCTTATTTTCAGAAAATAATCTCAAAAAAATATATTTCACACGTTTGACAATGTTTCCTTAACGTTCATTTATTAACGAAGGATATTAAATTTTGGCAATCGCGTATAAATGCTGATTTAAAATTTTTAAAGTAGAATAATTTTAAAAGTGGAAAGCTTGATAATTGAAGCGTTTTATGGTGAAAAAAAAAGAGAAAAAGAGATTTATGCCGTTTTGTTAAACTAACAATGATATGAAAAAAAAAAAAAAAAAAAAAAAAAAAAAAAAAAAATAGAGAACAGTGAGCCGAATGGCAAAAATTTGAAAGATAATGAAATCTATGCGTAAAGTGAGCGGTCGAGTAGGGCTTAGGAATAGGGAAAATTCAAGGGAAACATAGGGACACCGTACTTCCGCTTTTAGCCACAGCTAATTAGCCACTCTGATTTGTTGGGCTAAATAAACGTTATACCTCTATCCTCGATTTGTCTCGTACGTACCTCTTTCCGCATCCTCACGCTTGAACCCTTGCCTACAAACTAGTTTCGCCGTTCTTTTTCCACATAATTCTCAATCGCATACGCATACGTTTATTGAAACGTTGGTCTGAGGGATGAGATAGGGATGGGGTTGGTGGAGGGGTGGGGAGGGGAGGGGAGGATGAATATAATGCGCACATACACGAGCACGTAGTCACGAACACAAGTCTTATATGAGCATGCACCTTAACCCTTTTCGAACTTCAAACGAAATAATTAAGCCATTCACTTTAAGCGGGGAGGCAGCAGCTAACGAGCCCTCGGCAAACGGCGAGCGCCCTGCCGAAACTTGAACCAATTATCGAGATCCAAACGCGAACATGGACACACTCGAGTCTCAGCAATTCATTGCTTGGTCGCCCCCCCCCCCCCCCCCCCCCACTTTGGAAAAGAATTCTTACGTTGATTATCTAAGGTCAGTAGGGGGATATTTCACGTACATAAGACTCGAAGTAAAGAAGTAGAGAGAGAGAGAGAGAGAGAGAGAGAGAGAGAGACAGAGAAAGAAAGGGTGCAAAGGCTTCTTATAGATTTCAAGAAGGGCTGGGATGGCATTATTCTTAATGAACGATGAACCATTCCCAAAATGCACGTATTAAGTGGGAATATATTTCTTAATGACATTGCCGAATACTGGTTTTCATAAAAAATAATCATAATGGATAATAAATTTCATAGCTAGATGAAACTTGTTAAATGTACTTTTTATTTAATAACATGCAAAAAAATTAAAGATAATAAATGTATGCGCTATTTATAATTAAAAAGACAATTTAGTAACATAATTTTGACGGATAAAACTATTACAACAGGACATTATTGAAATGCCACATCAATTTGCATAAAGAGGGAGAGAAAAAGTGACTAAGGTGACAGTGGCCGTCAAAGTGAAAGGGAACAGGCGAGAAACAGACAGGCACAAAAAAATAACCCATAGGCAGAGAGAGAGAGAGAGAGAGAGAGAGAGAGAGAGAGAGAGAAGTATAAATAGAGAAAATCTTAATTATATTTACTACTGTTATAAAAGCTTTTCGAATTCGAAGATATTTATTATCACTTTAAATTTCATTTAGAAGGTAACATGTATTACAATATATTGACGAAACAAAGAATGAATAATATTATAAAAGTTGTCATTATATTTCTCTAGTAATTTAAATTATAAATATATTAATTATATTATTAAAGATATATGTATTTCCGATTATTTTTATTTATAATTCTTTCTAAAAATTCCAAGGAAACCTTTTTTTCGTTTTGTTTTTAATGAATATGAAGAATTTAGATTGCCATTAACTAGATGATATCTCCAATGTCAACAATTAAAATCATAATTATAATTACTAGAAATACTAAACCTCTGATGATAGTTGTGGATAGGTTCTTAGAGACTCCATCTCTAATATGTAATACGTCATATCAAGATATTCCGAAGTGGCGGAAGGCGTTAAAAGTACTGCAGAAAAGTAAAGAGAAAGAGCGAAATCGATGATAGACAGGATGGGAAAAGGAAAGAGAAAAGAGATTCGTTATGTTTTTCTAGAGAGGGCTGATACTTAATGATATGCAGCATCCGTGACGCGCAACTGGAACTCTGCCAGTCAAATGACCTTTTGCACGCGCGTTATGTACTACCCAAAAATAAAAAGATAAAGAGCCAAGAACGGTGGGAGGGCTCAGGGAGACAATGGTAGAAAAGGAGAGATGTCCGTTCATGCGCCAGGTGACTTATCCACTCTGTCCTATTCGGAAGACGAATCATTCGCGAGTTCTGCGTACTGTCACAAAGTCAAGCTTGTTTTTGGATTTTTGAAATACCACCGGCTCTCTCTCTCTCTCTCTCTCTCTCTCTCTCTCTCATCACGCGACCCCGAAGCGACGAGCGATAGAGGCACCAATCCTCCCCAGTGCCAATTTACATTTATGAATATAGGCCGACTTCTATATCTTAAAGTGTGAGAAAGATGAGGCGTAGGAAATTTATTTATCAACTCGTCTCTCTGCCCCTGATACCGTTGATTGCAAGGGAGTCAGCTGTTGAACTTTTCAATTACAATTCACAGACTCATTATCCAGACGGATGTTGAAGAACAGATGGCGTTTATCTTACATTATATTTTTTTAACATATATCGCACTTTCGATTTTAGAATTATCGAGATAAACTTCAAAACTAATGAATATTAATTATCTCATTTTTTTTTAATGAAGAATAATGAACTTATTGGAGTTTTTTGGGTATTGGTAATTTTCTCCAGACGAATATAATTAAATGAATATTAAATATATATTTACGTAATGTCAGATTAATAATCTTCCTGATATCTTAACAAGTTCGTTAATGAAAATTAATTTCAAAATTGATTTATCAATAACTAATGAATTACGGAATTCTGGCAGATCATGCAAATTAACAGGCGTAATATTTGAGAGGAAAATATATTGAGGCCATAATCATAACCATATCAACGTTTTAGTATTTTGATTCATAATAGCTAATGATTAAAATTATTTAAACAATAGCATAAGAATATTGTTATTGCAATAAAAAAAATTTCTTAATGAAGAAGCATTGAGTAATAAAAGATATTTATCATAACATTTATTATCATCAAAATGACACAGATGTCATATTAATTATACATTATACAGCATATGATAACATATGATAACAAATTATATGTGATACAATTTATATGGTAATGATGTCATCTAAATAATATCTTGATTTATTTTATAAAAATTTTTTTATTTTTTTTTTTTTTTTTTTTTTTTTTTAATAAATGCTTTTTATATATATATATATATATATATATATACGTGTTTAGAAATTTATTTTATTTTTGACAAATATATGTTATGTAAAAAATACATATTTTACAGTTGATGACTAAGGATATTAAACTTTGACATTAAATTGGCAATTAAATATCTTTAAAATATTGAAGAAAATTATCTATTACATAGTTCTCCTTACTTACACTATCAACAAATATAAGATAAAACACAAATTAGCACATTAATAAATCTACTAATTTACGATAAACCTAATACACTTAACCGCAAAGTTCTAGATTAACGTCCGACATGTCAAAACACCCATAATGAATTTATATGCTAATAAACGAGCCTTTCCGAAACTGCCCATTACTGTTGAAAATGCACGGTCTACGGTTCTCTTCAATTTTCACGATGTAATCGAATCATTGTTACTTCGTTGAAAATCACATTATTGACGGGTTGCGTGAAAAAAATAAAAAGAAGAGAAGAAACAATAAATGCCTGCCGTTGGTGTGGCGGTATGCGCGTACAATCGGATTATACTGGATGTCTGCGGCGCAAAGAACTTTTAAGGAATCTCGGTACAACGACATCGGAAGCCGTGCAGCGACGTTGTGGCAAGATAGGATAGGTAGATAAATAGGATAGATAAAGCGAAGGGAACAAATAGAGAGAGAAAGAGAGAGACGAGAGAGAGAGAGAGAGAGAGAGAGAGAGAGAGAGAAATGAGAGGCCTGAGTCTTATATGTCGCGAGTAATTGATACACCGGTGGCGTGCGCCTACGTAAATTTGTATCCTTTTACTCGCTCTAATAACATCGCATTAGCGACGAGCATAACGAGAGCGAGACCCACGTAATCTTCGAGCCGTTGTGTTGTTTTATTATTGCGTGTAATGTGCCACGTTTGATTATTGTGAATAACGGGAATTTGAGTAAATAAACGAGCTATCACCACTTTTATATGTGCGATAATGTCGTATGCTTTACCTCCGGTTTTTGTATAAAGAAATTTGTACTCTTGAATGTGTAAGGTAATACGATTCGTTCGAAAGTTATAAAATTCAATTTAATTTATCTGACGTTAACGCGCTACCATCATTTGAAGGTAAACTTAATTTTATTACGTATATGAACGACGAATGACTCTTCAGTATAAACTTTTAATGAATTTTCTGAAATAATGAATATAAGTTTTTTTTTAAGTTTTAAATTAAAATTAGCTACGTAGAAAACTGCATTTTTAAACTGCAATTTCATTAATGTACTTATTATGTATATTCATATGTTTCGAACGCTTTCGTAATATAAATAATATATAAATATAAATAAAAATATCATCATTCTACAAGGTAATTGTATAGTTGAAGAAAAGTAAGAATAATGGAAATACACAGTGACATACACGTTTATTGAAAATTTCTTATTCCTTCTATCCTTATATAACGATTAATTCACATGGCTCCTTTGTAAATCCACAATGACATAAGAATAGAGTATTTTATTCGACTGTAGCGTAAAAACTACCACTACTATTACTACTCTTTCGTTTTTAAAAAGCGGAGTCGTCGGAACAGTAGTAGGCCAATGCTCGATAAATCGCGTAAAATCCTTGTACCAGAGTAACCGTTTGCATCCGATAGTGTACAAGAAAATAATAGAGGTTGAGAGCGTGTTATAGTGAAATGCTTACCTGATGACAATGATGTGGAGCTGCGCGCGGGCTTCACGTTGGGAGCAATTTTGGCGCTTTTAATGAAATCCAGCGGTGATAAATCAAGGCCCAATAACAATATAAAAGAAAGAGGCCAAGGTGAGTCGAAAGAAAATCACTTCACAGACGGCGGTTAAAACACGTCGTCCCCTCGCGAGGCTGCCACACAAGTTGAGCCAAAGGGCGACGGATGAAGCTCGTCAAAAGCGCCGGTGATACGGACGCAACAATAGCGAACTTCACACGCCGAGCGCCGCTTGTAAACTGTCGCGTGCGGGGTTCGCGCACGCCACCGACGACGATAAATCCATCCCCTCTTCGGGTCACCGCTGCTTAGCCCCTCGCTCGCCCCCACCAACGACCCCGACGCCCCACCGAAGCCGGCGCAATCACGTGGTGGGGGGCCGCCCCAACGCGTTTCCCATCCGCACGCGCGTGTAGCCGCCGCGATTTATACTTTATCGCGTTCTCTCTCTCACTCTCTCACTCACTCTCTCTCTCTCTCTCTCTCTATCTCTTTCTTTCTCGTTCGCTCGCACGTCCCTTCCCATACCTTGCCCATCGCGACAACGCCGCCGACGCCGCTACTACCGCCGTTGCTGCCACCGCTACCGTCTGTCGCACCAGAGCAACCCACGCTCTATCTCTCTCTCTCTCTCTCTCTTTCTTTCTCTCTCTCTCTCTCTCTCTCTCTCTCTCTCTCTCTCTCTCTATCTGTCTTTCTTTTTCACTTTATAGCTGCTCGCTCGTTCGTCTTTCTCCCAGGAAAGCCGCTCGCGCGTGCTACACAGCTTAACTCGAGCCTCCACTGACCGGCTATTGGATTAACCCCTTCGACCATACGTTCTCTCTCCGTTTCTTTTCATTGCTACGGAGTTGTTAGGAGAGCCACTGGAAGTGCTCGGGGACGATCTCTTATAAATGGAAATGGAATGCTCGACCTAATGTCCTTCTTCAATTATTTACCCTTTAATCTCGAATATTGTAAGATTGCTACGAGGATAGAAAGTTATAAGAAAAATGCTATAATATCTGCCGTATCTTCTGGATGGGAAAATTTATCAACATTTAAAATATATTCTAATTCTTCCTTCTCACATTATGTCTTGAAGTACATATTTATTATCCAAATGATGATGATGATGATGATGATGATAATAATGATAATAATGATAATAATAATGATAATGATAATGATAATGATAATGATAATGATAATGATAATGATAATGATAATAATAATATGAATATTAATAATAATTATGATGATAATAATAATATTGTAATGTTCTGAAGTGGCATTTGTTTTTATACTAACGAATAAACACGCAATAATGAAGAGTAACTCGAACACTTTCAAAATGATTAATAATAACATACTCCAAACATTATTAATTTTTATTATGAAAATATCAATTACCCATAATCAAATAAACTCATAAATGAGCGTATATTTATAATTTATCACGCAACCGATATAATTGATTCGAGTTCTTTGAATAAAGTGCGAGCATATTTTGTTCATGAAATGAGTAATTAGAAGATAATTGAATTAAAAAATAAAGAATTGCATTAATATGAGCTTGATGTCTGCTTTCAAAGTATGATTATTACTTGTCTATATAATATACTTATGGTTACCATAATACTGTAAATAATAATTATTTTTTATTGCCATAAAATTAGCTGCATTATCGAAGGTAATATGAAAAAATATAATAAGAAATATATTAAATAGAATTCAGAATGCTCAAACACAATTTCGGTTAATTAATTAATATAGAGGATATAAATCATATAATAGACGATTTATGTTAATGTCAGAAAAACAGATGTTACGTAATCTCTTGCCTCGTTTCACAAAATTGTATTATTTTTCCTTACTTATTAGATCCGACAATGTAACAGTCTTATCAAAATAAGATATAAGTTTATTCGTCATTAAATGGCTTTCGTCTAATAAAAAATATTTATTATTTCCAGGTAATTAAAAAAAATTTTTTTATATTACAATTGATCAAGTAGTACAAAACTCTGAAAATTTTCATTGAAAGATCTACAATACTACAACAAATGAATGCCTGTATAAGATTTAAATCGTGCGATAAAATGAGAAAGAAAACGCGTGCAAGAATCCCAATTAAGTGCGCTCACTTCCTCTCTTTCGCTTCACCTCCCTTGTTCCTTCCCTCTCTTGCTCACTTTTCTTAATTGTGAAAGGCGCTCGCTACGCGGGGCTATACCTTAGCAATAAAGGCGACCTCCCCCCCCCCCCCCCCCCCCCCCCCCCCCCCCCCACCACACAACCCCCCCC
>NW_011948416.1:3538217-3558856 GCF_000503995.2 Ceratosolen solmsi marchali | reverse complement strand
ACCAATGACTGCATCTCACTTGCTCACACGCGCAGCCATTCTCTGTCTCCTCCCTCTCTGACATCATCACACAACAATTAAGAGAAAAGAGATAGAGGGCACCCCTCAAGAGTCGACATAACCGAATAGCCCAAGGACTGCCTCGACTCCCGTGACGGCCCGCGCAAAATTGCTTCTGCGGCGCGCTCCATCCCCTCCAACGATTGTTCCGCCCCTCCAGTCCCTTCGGTGCCTTCCCCACCAAGCGCCCAATATCCCCACTGCAGGCGCAGCACCTTCTCCGTTGTCTCGCACGCTCTCGTCCTTACAAGGCCACACCTCCCATTACAAAAATTACACCAGCTCGCTGATTTAGTGACGTCGCTCGACGGCATGGGGTTGGTTGCGCGGCGTGGGCGGGAGGGGAAGACGTGGCGGGACAGCAAAGGTGAGGGGCATCCTGACGCATGGCTTGGAAATACAGAGACTGGCTAGAGATCTAAGTAATGAAAGGGTTGCCACCGCATGGATCGCGATGCCAGTCTTTCTCACTTGAATTCTAGAAGAATCGCGAAATCATTCGCGAGATTAAATTAAAAAAAAAAAGTATCGAATCAATTTCTCTTTTTCTACCCGCTATCTCTTTTTTTTCACTTTTCCTTTTCCTTATCATTCCTGCCTATTCCAGTAAATACACCCCCCACCCGCCGCCGCCGCCCGGCCCCTCCCAAACCACCCAACCACTCGCTGACTGTTTTTAATACCAGAAAGATTTAATTACTTTACAAGTATTTGCTGATATTGCATGCGTTAATAATTAAACGGATTATTTCCAGATTTTCGAGTTTCGTGAGCCGCGCGTTTCAAACTGTGTTAATTAAGTAAATTACTTTATACTGGTAATTATTAACTACGCGGTCTCAATTATTTAATATATATATATATATATATATATATATATATATATGTGTGTGTGTGTGTGTGTGTGTTAATCTTTAATAAAATTGAATAGATCAGGAAAATTTCTCTAATTGTTCGGTTCTCTATTTATTATTAATTTTCTATGCGTGCACGAATTGCCACCTAAAGAAATAAGTTCTTTTACCAACCAGATGAAATTAAGATGTGTGAAACGAAATCAGTTTTAACCTACCTGATGCCATACTCTCGATACTCTCCACAATAACAACTTCAATTAGTGCTGAATATATTGAATATTCCTGATGATTTTAATTAGAGCGTTGGCCCAACAGTAGTACCGTTGCACCATGAAATTTCGCGAAAATGATCGCACGTATTTCACGCCGCGCCTTTAGCGCTAATTTTATCATCACGCAATTCCCTGCATTTGGGTTTCCCTCACCCTTCACCAAACTCACCACCAAATTCACCCTCCGCTCTCCCTCATTTACTTGTGAGCAATGACGTAGTCACCAATCAGATTAGGCCGCGTACTTGGCGTTTACCTTCGGCCTCTCATTTAATTAACGCCTGATTTACGAATAGCCGTCCGTGATTATACGGAGCGGGACTTGGGACTCGTGCGTCATTTCAGAAAATAACCGAGCGAGCGAGAGGAATAATGAAAGAACACTGATTGGAAGACTCTTAATGGGATTGCGGCTTGATGCAGAGTAAAGAAAAACGGGAAACAGACGAGTCGCTGCCGAACTCTTCTCTTCCGAGGATTCGCTCGCACGTACGTGCTGTGATTCCAATGAGGTTTTAAGGCGCGCTTGTATTGGACTTTGATCGTGGCGGTACGTGTCGCCTTGCTGCTTTCAACTCCACACGATTTCTCCCGTGTTTTCCAACACTTCGCGGGATCAGGTTGTTGCGAATGCCTCTTCGTTATTGCGTCGTTGCTCGTAATTTGTAAATTTAACCAATCTCATTAAAGCTAATACACACTTTCGAGGCGCCCCCTCCCCCGATCACCGCCGACCAAGCTGACGTTGAAATTAACATTGGCCATTTATTAATGGCGTATCATCTCACATTTGTCAACTCATTGATTCAACTAATTAGATATTACAATTTTTAGGGAAGAACATTAAAAATACGTAAAGTAAAAAAGTAATTGTTCGAGTTAGCCTGGCATCTGATATCTATCGTGTTGTGTATAAATTAGGTAACCTATGACCTTCATGTCACAGCAAAGCATCGCTGCGGATATTTAATAATATAATAAAGACTAATTGCATATAAAATGTAGTTATTTCGGTATCAAAAAGTTAATTTTTTGTTTTTTTCGTTTTTTCTTTTAAATTCATTACAAATTGCTTAGAAAGTAAAATGATAAAAAGGAATGCAAATTAAAGTACCTTTTGTCATTTTGAGACTTATCAGTGAGTTTTTCTGAAGTTCCTCCAGTAAAGTTGATAAAACTTTAAAAACATTTTTCTTGCTGATTTCTAAAGAATCTGTCGGAAGAAGAAGGAAAATTTATAAAATTTTTTAATCTATAATTAATTACAATATTTATTTGCAGAATTTATTTGGAGAAAAGCATTTCGTGCCAACTGATGTAATGCGTATATGAGATAGCTACTGTTAATCTAAAATTCGTCATCATAATTTAGTTTTAATAGGTACTTTATCGAAATTGATATCGACCGATAGAAAACAAAAAACAAAAAAAATATTTTCCAAGTAATTAGCTACTAGCCACGGCAATGTAGCATTACATTAATTACTGAAATACATAGACTTTTATCGTTATAAATTTATTCCCTCTTTACCGATATTAAGAAATAACGATTTAGCGATTCCTTTGATTAGAGCTTTATGGCGTAAAAAGCATAAATATCATACCCACTATTAAATTTGGAATAATTTCTTTTAGCACTTTCCCATATCAATATATTTATCTGTCATCGTATTTATAAAAAATAAAGAACCGTGAAAAAATATACAAATTTAAAAGATGCCATTATAAGTACATACAGAAGATCGGAAGGGAAAGTAGTAAAGGAAGTGGCAAAGAGAATGGAAGAGGGGAAAGAGGGGAAAGAGGAGGATCGAGAGAGAAGGAAAAAAGGGAAAAAACGGAAAGGACGATGGTGGAGTACTAATCACTTCTAGGGACTTTAATGGAGGTTTTCTGTACGCCGTCTACTTTGTCCTCTACTTATTCTACTCCTGCTCGGAGAGTACGAGAGCACTCCCTTTCTCTCTCGTTCTAGGAGGCGATGGGCTAAAAGTGGAATGGCTCGAAGAAAAGGCAGACGAAAAGTATCATTACTCGCATTAAGCGAAAAAAGCGGCAGTCATATCTGTCTCTCACTCTTCGTCTTTTCACTCTTTTTCCTTTTTGTCAAGAACATTGGGTGCGATCACTCTTTGTGATCGATAAGCTGTTATTTGTAAATTAATACCTTAAGTATCTTACATTATAAATTGCATTCAATTTGCTGATTTAATAACTTTATATAATATTCATTATTTATTGACATACTAATATTGCATTATTAATATACCAATTATTTGTATTTTCTTGGAAATTTTTTTTCCCGTTCGATGACTCGATCAAATACCGCGATGTAAGAGATATATTCTAAAAAAAAAAAAAATTTAAATACATTTTGTTACATTATTGTTTATAAAATTCAGATCAGTTTAAACATTTATCATAACCATTTAGCGTTGTCCAATGTAGTTCGACATTTTTATTTGACGTCATTATTGTCAGTAACTTGGATCATAACCGTATAGCTGCTGATGGAACAGCAACGTATTAAATATTTTCTTATCTTGACTCTCAATCTGTCCAATAAGCTTTGAATTCTCAAATTTCTATCAAATATAATATCCATTAAAATTGCAATATTAACGAAGATGCATGAACGTTAATATTATCTACTGATCGTTAACTTTAAAACAGTTACTCCACTAACATTTGACGAATTATTCGCTTATCCTACTGGAAGTCCATGAAATTCTAAGTTTCGTTTGTCCAAGGTCGCCGATATACGCCTATGGACCGGAATACGTAGCACGCACAATGGGTCGGAGGAGTCTCGGAAGAAAATGGAAAAACAGCGCCAAAGTTGAGAAAAGACGCGTCGCCTAATAGAGAGACTGAACGAGAGAGACTGAACGAGAGAGACTGAACGAGAGAGAGAGAGAGAGAGAGAGAGAGAGAGAGAGGGAGAGAGGGGGGGGGATGGACTAATTTGAAAGAGCGAAGTTCTTGGCTATCAGCGGCAAAATGTATCGGCGAAAATTTGATGGCAAAGTTTGCCGCTCGGACAATTCTCGATATTGATATCTAGAGGGCTCTCCATCACCGCGAATAACGCAATGGGGCTTATTGCGCGCCTACGCTTCCATTCTCGATAGAAAGAGGATGGAAGTAGGGGCTAAAGACAAGAAACAGAACTATATAGACGTCGAAAATGTCTATATGGGATGGGGCCATCTTCGCCCTGCGCACGAATTTATCAGTCCACCTATCCTCTCCCCAACTCTATTTCATTTCACTTTTCCGCTTCGTCCCCTCTCGCTCACCCGCCAGACTCGCACTCTATCCTACCGAGCACACAGCGCTTTGCATGTAAGAGAAAGAGAAAAAGTCACAGAATCTCGAAATTTATTATGCATGAGTCTGATGTATTGGACAACAGACGTGTGGAGAAGGAAAAGGTGGCGTCCCGAGGGTGGAGGTGGTGACTCCCTTTTCCAATTCGCCACATTCGTGACTCTTTTCGCGAGCTCTGAATGTACTCGAGTAGCACAAATTGAAGAGTCGTAGTGTCGATTGTATGCGAACGCCGGACGCGTACTTACAGAAATCGAAACAAACTTTCGTTCCGTACCATGACACTCGAATCAACCTTTCCTTTCTTACGATCTGCCTCTTTTATCTTCTTATCGCTTCGCTTGTTTATTACGTCTTCTTGTATACGGTGCCAGTGCTACCGTTTGCCCCTCCACACCTTTTTGAATTAGTTTCAATACTGATATTAAGGGACCATGCCACTTGTGTACTTTCACAAAATCGATTTCTTTTTCACTTAAAATGTGCCTGCGACTCGGTAGAATAAAGAATAATATAAATTATCGCGAATGAACGTATTCTTCCCTCGGATTTAGAATTACATGGAGCAATGCGTTATGTACTCTGTAATTTTATCGCTGTTGTTTCAACTTTTTCGCAAAAATATTGTTCACGTAAAAATAACTTCTCGAAGCCCTTAAAAATTTCTATAATTATTTATATATTGAGTTAAAATTTTGTAATTTTAAACACGGAATAAATTTCAATGGAAGCACTTTATTTTACAAAGATATTCCTTGAACAAATTGAAGAAAAAAAACCTTATAATCATAAGCATAATCGAAACAAAGATTTATAAAAAAAAAAAAAAAAAAAAAAAAAAAAAAAAAAATTACTTTTACTCTCTTCTGACACAAATATCCGAAAATTAAATTTAAACTTTTTGAATTACCGCGGTGGCAATAATTTTCTTTTAAAATACGCGACACACTCACGCACACGTATCCACACGCACGACCGCACAAATATATTTATTAAATATTAAAAATTCATGATAAATGCATATATTATGCTTTTAATCATTACCATTAATAGCCTCAAATTTTACTCTAATCTCTTGTCCTTATTTATGCTAATCCTCGATGTAAGTTTCATTGAATTCTCGTTATGTCTAAGTAATGCAGATATCACTATTCACTTAAATGTTCATCTTACGAATATCTTTACGATTGCATTCCACAAATGTATGCTTTTACTGCGATAATAAATAAATAAGCTTTTACTCACTGCCCTATAATTTAAAATTTAGGATTCATTAAATAATAATATTGCCCGCAATCCCATAAAAACAGAAATACGGGCTCTCATAAAAAATGTAGAAGACAAATTTAATCTATTCTAAAATAAAGCTCTCAAAGAACAAATTTTCATCGCAACAAAATCAATAAAATATTTTTCAAAAAAAAGTAAAAGAATGTTATTACATATACAATTCAAGTTCGGAGTCTAATTAAGAGCCAAGTTAAATTGGAATTAATTAAATTCAAAATAATTGAACTTTAATTAATGAAATTAAAGAGACAATAGATTTGAAAACCAATAGCATGGGTTATTTTCTTATAAACATCAATAAATACATAATCTTTAGGTAGATGACAATAAAAAATTTTAGACTAAGACAGATTTATAATATAATGCGTATAATTAAATATTATATTATTATTGATTGTAAAAGTTTCAATGTCGAATGGCAGGCAACTGAATTAATTAGCTGCAAATTCCAATTAAATCTAACATTTATAAAAATTTTAAATATCTGAAATAATATTCCTTAATAACGAATCCCGTTGACATTCTCCAAAATCTACCTTCTATATTATAATTTAATATTTATATATTCTATATGTATTCGAAATACTTCATCATATATTAAATATTCAATATAATTCATATTCGAAATAGATTAAATTATATTAAACTATACAATCTGTCATTGAACTATTTTACTCATTTGTTTAATATATTAGAATTATTTAAATATTGGTTATATTTTTAATTGAAATTTTCAACCGTTTTTCAATATTATAGTAGTAGTCAAAAATGTAATTCATTTTAAATTATATTTTTAATATGAATTCTATTATAAAATACGTTATTACTAAAAGGAAAATTAAAATAATTTATTATTGTAAAAATTTACATTATTCATTATGTAATAATATCATACCATAATAAATGTTATATTAAAGAGTATCAGAATAATGTCATATTAATTAATTAGTATAAGATTACATATCATAATCAATGTTATAATGCAAAAAATTAAATATAATTATGGTAATTGTAAATTTATTAAAACCATTATTCTCCTCTATTAAAAAAAAAAAAAAAAAAAAAAAAAGATTTAAATTACGATTGTGGATATCAAATACATCAGTTTTAAATTTTCAACTTACATACAAGAAGTAATTATTCCGTTTATTGAAATTTTTAGGTTATGAATATAATATGTAATATTAAAAATTTAATATTAATTTTTTGATTTACATTTGTGTTAATAATAATGTGAATTAATTTCTTTCTATCTCTTTAAATACAGCAATACGATTTTTTATTCATGCCCTGACTTTCTCATTATTGACATAAACAGTTTTTATAATTATGCATAATAATAAGCGTTTGTAACTAAAAAATAGAAACATTAAAAGAATGATATTTTCGGATTATTTTATTGATAATGCTACCGAAACTTATATGGTTGTATATTACTCTACATTATACATTTCTTAATTTATCTGATATGTATGTATTAGTTAACACAATGTAACAAGACAGACACAGATTTTTTAATTATCATATTTATTTAAGGGTCATAAATACGTAAACATTGTAATACACATTATGCTTAATGAGCTTGTACTTTTCTAATTAAAGTTTCGTATAATGTAATTCAGTAGTAGCTATTCTTTAATTACTTTTGAGATTTTTCAAATATTATATTAATAAGAGATGGAAGTAGCCAATAGTACGTATATACGCTATATGCTTGAAAGGTATTTCGAATAAATTGTTTCATGTAACATTAAATACAATTATTAATGCATGCACGACGACGCCAGCTATCAAAGTCAAAATCTAGTATTCACAAATATTTATAATTTCTTTCATTAATTATAAATAACGAAGAGTATTTGTGTATTGTAGAATGAAAAAGTATTGTTTAAAAAATATGTGTTATTGCAGATCTACATTCCATTGTATAAATATGCTAAATTAAATGATTAAAATCTAATTATTCAGTAAAATATTGTAAGAAAATAATAATAGTAATACTTTTAATATCGTAAAGATATGAAATATAAACGGTCACTAAATAATAAGAAACGAGCCTGGGGTATTCCAATAGTGTTTGAAAAAATTATTGGGTGAAAACAGGATGAAGAAACTGAGAAATACAGGAAATTACATGTTCATAGGACAGAGAAATTCTATACTTCATCCAATATTGTCTGGATAATTAAATCACGTAGACTAAGACAGACATATAACTTGAATGGAAAATGAAATGGCAACGTATAAAATCAGACAAGTAAAAGATGTTTCGGTGTATCAAATTCAATATAAAGAAATATTATTAATAATATATTCAAATCACATTGATATATATATATATATATATATATATATCATTAAAAACACAAACAATAATAACAATAATAATACTAACAGTGATAGTAATAATTATCATTAATTTTATCTTTTTTGCTAATGAGAAATAAAATTAAAAATTTTGGTTACTTATTTGGAAATGAACCAAGTACGAAACCAATTTTAATACAACTCTTTCCGAGTTAAGTACTTCTTTTTAATAATCTATAAACAATTTTTAAGTAAATACAATCATTATTTATTTGTAATTTATTTCTATCAGTATATTTTGCTCTGTGCAGTCATTTTCATAATATTCCTATGCATTTTTCCTCAAATTAAAAGAAAGCAATACAAGGAATATACACTAATAATCTAATAATAGTCTAAAAAAGAAATAATGTTTTACAAAATCTTTCGCTCTGCACCATTAATTGATGTTCAATTTAAAAAATTCTTACTCAATCATATACCCAAATATCCTTACTCGCTCATTACCTTTTCTCTCTAAGTGGAAATATTATTTGAGTGGATATATGGTTGAAGAGGTATGTATGCTCTATTAGATCAATTAATCAATTAATAGCTCATATAAATTGAGAAATTCATATTTTATTTATTTAATACAGTAGCAGACTTTATTATGAACGCAAAAAAGAGAAAGAAATATTTATCGACGTAAATACAAAATACCAATCCTCTTATGTATCATTAAAAGTTTATGCTTTGTTGAGCATTAACTGGTGTTTGTCTAATAATTGAAATGTAGTAAAAGTACAATAAAGTATGCATGTGAATAGACGATGAATGAGGTAATGGAATTTAAAGCAAATTGAAAGATCTAAATAAATAAATAAAATTCATTTGTCTTCATGTAGATACACATATAGCCTCGGAGGAAAGATCACGGAATTGAAGAGGAGTCAGAGTAACTACGCCAGCGAATAACCGATATGGCATCGATACTCGCGTGGTATAGATACTAAGAGCTTTTCAGGAAGAGAGCGCGAGGCGAGGGTCCATTAGTCGACTCGACTGTCTCCTGAGTCCATTACAAGATGAGCCTCTCCCCACCTACGTCCCCCTCGCTCGCAAACCACTGATCTTCCACGCTCGTTCCACACTGTCTCTCTCTCTCTCCCTCTCTCTCCCTCTCTCTCTCTCTCTCTCTCTCTCTCTCTCTCTCTCTCTCTCATCCGTTTACTATATCCCGTACACATTTTTTTCTATCTATCTCTTTTCGGCTTAGCAGTCGATCTCCTCCTCCTGCTCCTCTTCCCCCCCCCCTCCCGCCGCTCACTCACTCACTCTCTCTCTCTCTCTCTCTCTCTCTCTCTCTCTCTCTCTCTCTCTTTCTCTCTCTCTTTCTCTCTCTCTTCCTCTCTATCTCTCTCTATTCGGACGTAAGAGAGCAATAGAGAAAACGAATAAAGATAGAATAGTAGAATGAGAAAAAAGAGACCGTAGGTTAGGTAAAAGGGGTAAAGTAATGCGATGGAAAATGAGAGAGAAAGAGCGAGTGAGCGAGGAAGTGAGAGGTAGGGAGCGGTAGGGATATAGAAGTGGAGAGATGAATATAGAAGGAGAATGGGAGTTTTCGAAAGCAGTGCCGCACTAATGCTTTTAGCCACCGCGACGTCCGGTCCGGACAAAAACTTACTTTGTATGCTGCAATGCCATTAATAATCAGCTGCTACTGCCGCCGCTGCTTTCGTTCAGTCTTGCGTTATACATGTCTGTGGAGAACGAAAAAAAGGAGGGAGCGGAGAAAGAGACCGAAGGCAAGAGAAATGGAAAAGAGCTTTCTCCTGTTTGTTTGTTTTATAGGTCTGGACGAATAACAGAGTTTTGTTGGAGCGGTGATTTCTCTTGATGAAATAATTAGAAGAGAAATCACAAACGCCCCCTATAATGTAATGCAAGAATGTTTTTGTGACATTCCAATTAAATAATCAACCCTCACTTCGTTCGTTATTGATTGTATAGTCGAGGTTCTTTATATCCGCTGGATCGCAACCTCTTTTTTCGCTTTTGTTTTTGTTTTTGTTTTTGTTTCATCATACATTAAATTGCATTTGTATAATCAAGTATATTAAATGATTGATAACAATTATGTGCTAATATTTTGTAATGCCGATCAATTTCAATATGAATACTTATCCAATCGATTTGTAACGCTTTAAATTTTTGCTTTATAACATCATCAGTAATTTCGTTTATACATTCTTTACAAAATATTTATAACAATGTGTTCGTGCTTCTATTTTTCGTAATATACAATTAATATTTATTATGTTTTTCGATTAAATGTAGCATAAATTTATGAAAGAAGCGCATAGTTCAGATATACGACATTTACGAATAATTCATCTCTTATTCTGTGATTTAATTATTTATTTTTTGCCGTATTTACAATCAATTTATTTTACATTCTTTAATTCAAGTTAATCACTCAAAGGCTTATTATATGACATTATCCAAAGTAAATCATGTATTGCGCCAAAACTTTATCATATACTTCATCGTGTTTTATTTATCAACTAAGTACAATATAAAACGATATTTCCATTTTATCTTGCTCTATTCGAATAAACATTGAATTTAAAATACTCTAGCCAAAGTCTCATATATTCACTTTTCATTTTCCATTTCAATTATAACTTCTAATCATCTTATTTTACTTGTTTCTATTTATATAACAATATATGTATTACACTGCAATTCTATTATGAGTACTATAAAACTCCTCTATCTTAGCTTTATAAATATTTTTATCTTTTGTAATATCTTCGGCCTATTTAAATATGAATGTCTTTTCTTTTTTTTTTTTTTTTTTTTTTTTTTTTTTTTTTTATCACCATTATTCCCTTTTCTATTCCCTGATATGGTGAGTAGTCAAAATTTGATTACTTTTCAAATAGAGCTATAGCTAATTTTGGTATACATCATAAATTCATATTTTTCAATTAATTAATTTTTCCTATATTTTTTAATACATAATATAACCTTCTCTATTGTTCAACAACAAAACTTTTCCCCTATCAATACACATGAAGGGATAAAATATTTAAATATTGTATATCAATCATTGCATTATTAATAATTATTGAGCAAATATTTTGTCAAATTTATTCACAATCTATTATCAATGATTAATTATAAGTTGATATTCACTTAATTTACTTCAAACGGCACTGCTTTACCAATATTAAATAAAATTCTGTATTTTAATTACGATTTCTTGACTATCTCCAGTTATATTTAGATCGTTTGCACACGCTAACGCTTGAGTTACTCCATTTAAATAAGCCCTTTTCCATTCTTTTGCTTGAATCTGATAATAGATTCTAAAATTAAATTGAATAAAAGAAGTGAAAGCACGTCGTCTTGTTTTAATCCCGTCATGGATTAGGAAATCGAACGCTTCTGAAAAATTAATTTCTATTTGTACTCTGCCGTAACTGTCATTATGATCAATTAATATTAAATCAACTTAACTTTTTTGTACTCTTAAATATAAAAAAGTAGATATCATTCAATAATTTTAATTGAATACTATAACTTTACGAATTATATTACCGAATGGTTTACTATTTTGTAATACTTAAATTTTTATTTATAATGTTCTGCTACACCTTATATATATATATATATATATATATATATATTATTGTTATTATTATATGCGTTATTAATAACTTTTTAAATATATGATAAGCATTATAAAGTACTGTAATTGTTGCAATATATTTTGTTTCAACATTTAGAACCACGTAAGGTGACGAATTAACGTTACATTTTTATATTTAATTAAAAATACTACTACCACTTCATTATAAATAAATTCATCAGTTAGATTTAAGACTTCTTTCTGTATTAATATATCAACAATTTAACATGACTCAATTAAGTAAAATAATCTAAATATAATATTGATAAGTTTTCAGATTAAAGATTAAAAATTTTATGTTCAGAGTGAATAGATTTTTCTAATACAGATTAATGCAAGGGGATAGAAATTAATGTCGTTAAACATAGACGAATTAATTTCCGCATAACTAGACATTTCTTACTGAAATCACTAATTAATAGATAAAATTACGTCTATTGTCCAAACATTAATTCACAAATTATCATTCTTTTATATAATAGAAATTATATAAATATTACGTAGCTTCAGTTATAAAATGATATAATTATATAATTATTTAAATTGCCTTCCTCACTTTAAAATGAGATCAAGAAATTTAACGGTGTAATTTAGAAATAATGCCACTATCGATATACAATTTTTGCGTTTTCCAATGCTTTCAAATAATAGTTTATTACGGTCGATGGAATAAAAATATCCGCAGATTTCCTTACCTCCGTAAATCCCAGCAATTACTTTAGTAGACGTGGTATGATAAGCCATGAATTCTCTAGCAACCTCATGTCCGATAACTTATATTGCACGTAGAAGGCGAAAGATGTCAGACAACAAGAAATATTTAAGCCATTGAGAAAGTAACGCGATTCGACAAGCAAGAGCACTAGTCGCCAAACTCCTTCACGACATCCACGTGCGCCCGATCTCGTTGTATCCGATGCGGAAAAGTTCAATGATCCACAACGCTTTACAATTTTCAGCCAAATCTCGATGCCATATACTGATTTAGCAGTAAAGCGAAATCATCACTCATCGCCAGTGAAATTTTTCAAAACAATCTCTAAGCCTATCTTAATTAGCTCGTTCAGCAGTTTTAATAAACAATGTCGGAATTGCATCGACATTAATGAGCCAATTATTTTGAGGAATCATTTTAACGGTCAAGTTCGTATTAATGAAACTATCATCAATGTTTCCATTCTAATTGTTTAGGAATTATTTTTTAAAATATTGTTCGATTTTTATTTATTTGTATGTTCAAGTAGCAGGTGCTGCGCATTGAAGATTTAAGCAACCTAAAATTTATCTTAAATCCAATAAAAATAAATTAATTTAAGATATATATATATATATATATATATATATATATAGTTATTATATACGACAATAGTTAATTAATCTCCAATTACACTAGTTATTAATACATACAAATGGATAAATCGTGAGCTCATCAAACCTTTATATAAATAATTTTCAACAGAATAGCAATAATATTTTAGTTGAAATTCATTCGACACGTATGCATACAACAATTTCCACATATGTTTGAAAGTACATATAAACGTTGTACTTCCCTAAATTTATTCAATTATGAAAATTTTACATTGTGTTATTAGAAACTTAACCCAATTATTTAAAGTCCTTAATAAAAAATGTTTAGTTTATTTAAAATAGGCATAATTTGTAAAGTAAACAAATTAAACGACTAAACTAACAAAAAAATCACTAATCATATTATATTAAAAGTATTTTACATTTAAATAATCAATTGACCATATAATTTGACATTAATTTTTGGATAAAATGTGCAATATAACTCACAATCAAAATACAAATATTCCAGTCAGTCTGCATTGTAATATTATTAATAACTAAAATTTTAATTTTACTTTATAAGATTTTGTTATGAAAAAGGTAACCCATTGTAAAATATCATTACGTACTTTCGCACTTTGTGGTAAGCCTACTTGTATATGCATGTACTACAACTTACCGAAAAATCTTCCTTTTATCTCTTAGCCTACAGAATTATCATTTTTTAGCATAGCATTATTCGTGAAAAGAGAGGAGACATATGTTCAGATTCAAAGATGTGTTCAGGGACACTCTGAACACTTAAACTAAGAGCGAAGCTAACCCAACCACCCCAGATTTATTCACTCTGTAAATTTTTTATGACAAACTCTCTCTCTCTCTCTCTCTCTCTCTCTCTGATATCCTCCCCCGCCCTCGACAAAACCCACACGCTTTCCCTCTCTCTCTCTCTCTCTCTCTCTCTCTCTCTCTCGCTCTCTTGCTCTCTTTGCTTTTCTTACTCTGTTTTTCTACTTTCTAGTTCAAGCTGGGAATATCTGTTTCTTCCTTTTACAAGCGGTAACAACATTCGTTAGTCCGAAATGAAATAGAGGACACGCGAATAAAGTGGCGCACTAGGTAATAAGATGCACTTTGAATTTGCATATTCTGGCTCATTCTAAGTGTATAAAATCACATTTAATATCTCCGTTAGTTAATCTTGTATAGTCCAATAAGAAATATATAGTATAACTTATTTTTTGAAAAATATGAAACAATAATTATTCATGAATATTTCTCATATATTATTTAAATAATGCTTTAATGTGATTATTTTTTTAATAAAAGAAATGCATAGAAATACTTATAAAATTAAATGCACACGTCTTCAAAGTAATAAGATAATAATAGAGAAAGAAAGTATTTACAGTTATTATATTTACATTATATTGATAATTATAAAAAAGCTTTTTAATGCATACAATACAAATAGTATTATATAATAAATGGTAAAATGTGAAATCAATCAAAATAATTTTTCCTTTTTTGATCATAAAACACGGATATTTAATAATAAAATAAGATTTTTTTTTTCATCATAAATTTGTTGATTCCCATAATAAATATATTAATTATTACATGTATTTTTCTTTAAGGTTTATATTTCCTGTATATATTTTATTTATGCTCACTCATAAGAAATTTAAATATTAGTTTAGTTAATTCGGCATACATTATAAAACGCTTAACTATATTAGAGTATAATTTCAAATTGTTAAATAAAAATGATTTTTCAAATATTGGTTAAAGTATATTTTTCATTACATCTTGTAAAACAGCATGAAATTTTAAATGAGAATAAATTTGTAAACGAGAGAAATTTGTAAATGTAAATGAGTTAATTAACAATAGCAATTCATCTATTTTAACTTTTATATTCTATATGTGCAGAGTAATTACACTTTTAATTTTCATATTATAATAAAGTATAATTATTCTTAAATATTACTTATCATATTACTTATTATTTACATAGTTTCATGATATTTTATAAATTTATTTGAACATATTTAAAAACTGTGTTAAAACATTGTATCCAGACTTTTTAAAATTTTTAAAATTTTCTATGGATTTTATTTAGGAATTAATAATTGTTTCTTCAGTTGCATCAATAATTAAATAATTGTAATTAGTAATTTTGTAATTTATAATAAGCAATATTAATTATATTTTTAACTGCTTTGTAAGATATATGGTTTAAATATGTATCTTAGTAATTATTTCGTACTGTAACTTATTTATTTCACAGCTTTGGCTTAATGATTTGGCATCTGATTTTTCTATTTATTTTGGAACAGACATATTTGACATTCGTTGGATGCTTCTCTCGTTCTTTCTCTAACGTGACTTTAACTCGTTTGTAAAACTGCAATAGAGATCGCACTTTAGGTAACTTTAATTTAATCGGGGTAGTAGCTAAAGTAATATGTTATTTATAGAAATTATGAAGATATTTATTATCTTAAAAGTTTCAAATATTTATACTAACTATGAGAATAAGTTATTAATTGTCTCGATTAATTTTTAATATCTTTCACATCTTCTCGTATTCGTTCAAACAATTATTTATCTATCCTTTTCTTAACTCCCTAATACACGCCCTCTACCTCCAGTTCTCGTATCATTGTCTAGCTAACCATTTCTAATTTCTTTCACGATACACATCTTTTTTTTTTTTCTATTTCAGTATAATGTAGATCTCATTAGGATTCTTCTTCTTTTTTTTGTTTTGTTTTTTTTTTGTTTTTTTTTTGTTTTATTTTTTTTTCTATCATTGGAAGGAATTTTTAATATCTTATTCATTTCCGATTTTTAATATATTTCGCAGTTTAATAAAACGTATGTAAAGAAAATAAATGTTCTTTTTTATTTGTTGAATCTATATCTATTTGAATATATATTTATTGATTGAGTTGATGTAAATATATCTGCATTGGAATATTTACTCTATTTTCGTTTTTTTTTTTTTTTTTTTTTTTTTTTTTTTTTTTTTTTTTTTTTTTTTTTTTTTTTTTTTTTATTAACCTCTATACTTCGAATTATAATGAATTATCATACAATAGTAAAAAATCAATGGTCGAATATATAAAGCAATCTTAATTACATAATCATTAAAATATCCACAATTAAATAAACGGCTTTGCTCACTATCCGCATGGAATTGTTTCATCAAATGAACAGTATCAAATAGAATTGTAACCTTGGAATAAATACATTTGCTCATAAGTATAATTTATAATTCTGGAATAGCACGTAGTAAATGAGCACAGCATTTGTGAGCGAACGAGGGAGTTTGAAGCCAATGTTGCGACAGCACAATGCCTATAAATGCTTTAAGTAAGTTGTTCATGGCGTCTCGTCTGATCATCAAAGTCGGTAGTCGAGACACGAATATTTACAGACTAGCCGCAGTTACTCCTGTCATTTAACGGCACGAAGTGCACGATACGTTAGCTTATTAAATAATTTCTCTACGCCTTATTAAATTATGTATACGATAGAGAATGGAAGGTGATAGTGGGCCATGATCTTCGTGTCACAAAAGGAATTATTATAGCACGGTGTATAGGTGTGTAACACATGTCGTGCGCAATACTTGGCTTGCACGCACGAATTGCGCTCAGCTATTACGAGGGTTTCGCCTTTTAGATTGATGAATTTCCTTTCTCTTCTAAAGATTAATCCGCGAAAAGGGCGCACGTAAGCGTTTTGTATTATATGTGTGATGCAGTAGCCGCGGCGATGGGGTTGGTTAGCGGGTAGGGGGTAGAGAGGTTAGCGCGAGAGACTACGGGAGCGCAAGCAGGGGGGTAAGGTAGAGGGAGAGGACGTTTTGAAAAATGCAATAATAGGTCTTTCAGAACGGTAATAAATAAATTGCTGAGACCCGCTCGCTCGCATACACGCAAACCTGGCGAAAGCGCGCTCCTACACATATACATGCTCCAAGGGGGAGTGAATGTGAGAGAAATCGTCTGTGCCAGCGCATGTATGTGTGCTTGGGTGTTTGGGTGTGTGTGTTTGGGTGTGTGTGTGTGTGTGTGTGTGTGTGTTGGGGTGTGTGTGTGAGAGAGAGAGAGAGAGAGAGAGAGAGAGAGAGAGCGAGAGTGGGACGATAATATGAAGAAGTTGGCAGGCATGTAGGGTGGATGGATATTGCTTGGCATAGACTGGAGAAACCCCACTTTCCTATATTATTGTCCCCAACCCCTTTCATTCGCGAATACCGCCGAGAAGGAAGACGAGGAAGGATATGAACTCGGAGTGATGCCGAACAAGCCGATGTGTCTCTCTCCCTATCCGTATTATCTGTTTGATGTTTCCGAATGAATTTTCGTCCTTGACAGACTGAAATTTTACTTGTTGCAAGTGTGTGAAGTACTTGACGAACAAATACTTTTTATCCTTATTCTTCATTTTAAGACAACATCATGAAGCTACAAATACCTTTATTTATAATGTATTTTATAAAATATCTGTCCATCTGCCAATTACTAAAGCCAAGATCATATAAAAACAATTCCAAATAGATACAATAGTCTTCCAAGTAATTTTTATCAGACAAATAAGTAATTCTATAAGATAATTTACTTTTATGTTATAATGAAAATTATTTAATAGTAAAGGCGTAATAAAAGAATTAAATTAATTAGAATTTACTGCAATAAAATACTACTACTAATTATACTAATTATAACGCTTGAGCATGACAAAAATTGACTTTTTATGTTCTTTTATTGCTTGTATTAAAATTTTCGAATTGTAATTTTATTTATCGCTATTCGCACTAAATAAAGCTTGAATTATAAAATTGATGAAGATTATCTGCGCCGAAATTAACATGAAACTCAAATTGAAATATCGATTTATTCACTTTTCACATGTAAATTTTTATTTAAATAATATGAAGTTATTTCATTCACGTTATTTATATCAAGAAAAAATTTTCCATTAGACAAATAAAAAATACCTTCATTTTCAATGGTTATTTATTCTAAAATTTGAATACATATTGTCAGTCTATCTGCAATATAATTTTAATAAACACATTAATAGCTGAACGGTATGTAAGCCTAATAAAAGAGCGCAGACCTTCTTTAAAATAAATTTACATTATCTTGAACATGAAATAATATAAATGAATAATATAATCTGAAAACAAACGGAATAAGTGAATGCAGTTGAAATCTTAAGTAGTATTGATAATACTCGTGAAGTATATATTGTTAGAGCGATCATTGCCCTTCCGTACTTACCAGAACACGGGCAAATGATTGGATCGGATGGCAATACGGATGAGAGATTCTAAACAGCATCATTCAGAGAGCAAGAAAGAGAGGAAGTGCATAGCGAGAAGTTAAGGAAGCGAGAATGAACGGCTTGGTTTTGTGCGCGCGCATGTGTGTGCGCGCGTGTGGATGCGGCGCGCGAGGGAGTGGAACTACCGGCAATAATTGCCTTATCGACATTAATAAAATGGGAAGTCGGAGTATCCCCCCTCTATCGCTCGCTCCTTTTCTCGCTCTTTCCTACTACAACGTTGAAGTCTGTTAGTTATATGAAACGCGGGAGAGAAGCGAAGGGATGAGGACTCTGTATAAGAAGCGAGACAATCCCTTAATGGACATTGACGACTGCCACTCGGAAACGCAGACTCCCATATATATATCTATACATCAGAAACTCCGCGAGCACCGCGTCTCCGCGATATTACGCGAGGAATCCACGCCGTTATATGAAATTCTCCTGCAAGACAATTGAATTGGCCTCCCAGCCATTCGTCTTAGCACACCTTTATATATGAGATTATGTACCTTTTTCCAAACTGCGATTATCTCGGCGATTCTTATATCACTTTGACTCGTCAACGACAAAAAGACGCGTATTTTCATCTCAGGTTTTTTTCACTTTTTACGCCTTACGCGATTTTCTTTGAATTTCCTGGCACACGTCCTAGTAATTAAGAATAATATCGAGGGACTATGTTGTTTAATTTCATGTGAATTGAAAACGAATATAAAGAGGGTCTTTTATTATGCAGTCTTTTGCGTCGTGATTTCAATAAAAATATTACAATTACCATGGGAATGGACAATAATTATGACTACTCACTGCTCTTGTCCTATCTTACCTTCGCCTCAATAGACGATTGCAGCAGAAAATTATGTAAAAATTTTCCTAACGAATCCTTCAATAGTTCACATTCAACAATGAATATTACGATTACACCTGTCGGCAAAAGTATATTATCATTAGAGCCTAGGCTAGTTTCACCTACTATTATTATAAACCTAATATTATAAATCTACATCCTTGTTAAAATGTATACTTTCTACGAGGAAATTTTAATTATTTATGTGAAAAAATTTAACTTGCAAAAATTTTCACCGCCTACTTTTTTTTAATGATGAATGCTTCAAGATTTGTAATTTAATCAAAGTAATATATAGATTCTAATATTCAATTTTCTTTTGTACTTGAATTTCAATGAAAAATGCAAGCTACATAGGTTTTATAATACTATTCTTAATATTAAAGGAATATGAATAATAGTATTTAAACAATATTTAAGTGTTTATAAATTTTTTTAACTATAACCATATATTATGTGAAAAATATATTTTCCATTCTTAACATTTGTCATGATTATTATTAATATTCCTATAGCTTTATTATTTAAATGAATAATCACAACTCATATTATTATATACTCGTGATAAATGGTCATTTCCTATTGTGAAAATAAATGAACTTAAAAGAAAAATTGTATATAATCTTATATAATGAACAAAATTATCGAATATAATAAAGCAGAATTAAAGGCTATTATATTTTGCGCAATTATTTAAACGATAATCTTATCAGTCCACATTTATGTGTACTGCATCTGTATAATTTAAAAATTAAATATTAATTCTTATGATTACATTATGTCGTCTCACAAATTCACGTAATACGGTAGAAATGTAGGTACAAACGTACCTATAGACGCAACAGAATACAGAAAAACTGTTATATTTATATTCCATTTGACAATTTCTTTGTGATATGACCTTCTTGTTACTCACCTGAAACATAAAAAAGGAATTATATGAATTAGTTTACCGATTAAATTTAAGTTAAATTAATTACTGAATATGTATGTAGCAAATCATTTATACAAAATGAATTTGTAATAAACAGTTTATAAAATTTTATATACTTATTGCCTATAAAATACAATAAAACACAAGACTATTTCTAATTGATATTGAAAATATGAAAAAATAATTGAAAAATTTTTTTTCATTTCTAATATAAATTAACATTGCCTTTAATTCACTTTTTTTTTGTTTTTTAATTCGATAAGAGGACATAAATGCATGAAAGAGAAGCTTTCAAAATTCGCACGCCATTACTCCTAACGATTCACTCGGTATGAGGAAGCGTAAGGAAAAATAAGCGAGAAAGGGAGATAGATAGATAGATAGAGAGGGGGGGGGAGTGAGAGAGAGAGTGAGAGAGAGAGAG
>NW_011948416.1:3536343-3538166 GCF_000503995.2 Ceratosolen solmsi marchali | reverse complement strand
GAGAGAGAGAGAGAGAGAGAGAGAGAAAGAGAAATAGAATAAAGAGGAGACAGAAAAGATGGGGGAAGAGAAATAATAACGCAAGAATTCGTTTACAAACTCGTAGACAACTCATCTGGCTGGAGGAAAGAGCAGCCTAAACAGAAACTCCAACAAGTAAATAAGGCTCAGGACAAACAAGTATGTATATAATGGAGATTATTACGTGGGAAGAATGAAAAATTTTGTGCCGTCAAACCGAGATTGAAACAGCATTGTTCTCAATTAAATTTTTAAAGCAATCACTTGAGAAAAAGTTGCCCGAGCAGTTATCGTTTCAACCTACAATGTTCTTTTTTCATTTCTCATGCATTTAACAACAAAGTGCGAGTTTAGCTAGGACGAGTTTGCTCGTATGTAACGCTTAAGCAAAAAGTGAATATTTAGCGCGATATTTTTCAAAAAGTAATTGAGGATCGGGGGCTGAGTGACGCAAACGGAAGAAAAAGTTGAGGATTTCAATAACGCGGGCAGACGCATAACGAAGACACCACCGTCCGCAATAATGGGGAGGGAGAGGCTGAGAGAGCGAGTGCGACGATGTAATGGCGAGCCTTGGCGATGGGATGGATGACGGGGAGGGTAGAGGGGATGAGAAGCTCGACGATATTTCACGGGCGTGTGTCGCGCGCCGCTGGCTGGCGAACTTTAATAATATTCGTTCCATCAGGTATGGCCGGGGCGGCGGCCATATTAAGTCGCGACGCGTCCCGCCGAGGGCTCAATACGAAAGTAGGCGACCGACCGGGAGGGACGCGCGAGAATGAGACGTGTAATAAAGTGAGTTTTTAATTTCCAGCGCGGAGGCTGCGGCCGTGCGCCCCCGAGTACCCGAGTCCCGTCGGCTAGTATTACTAGATAAATCACCCAACGGGCAATAAGCTGCCCCTCCACATCGCGAAAACGCGGCCCTCGCCCCTCCCTCCCTCCCACCCACCATCCAACCCTCGAATCGCTACGACTTTTAATAAACGTAACGCTTGATTCGCTCAACTTGTTAATAACGTTACCACCCAGTCTCCTGGCTTTCAGCAAAAAACGCTTGATAACCACGTTCCTAGCGGTTTGTCTACCCCCGCTCCTATTCTCCCTCTCCTTGTTTCGCGTCTTACTGTCGCTTCGCCGTGTCCGAGGACTCGGTTTGCCGCGCTCCGCCGACTGGACTTTGAATTATTTTAAGGCCATAATAATTCGGCGAGCGCTTCTCAATTTCAATCATTCCTTTTCCCGGGCTATCTTCTTTCCACCTTATGGCGAATCATCGTGGCCATACTTCTTTACGGGAACTATTAGAATTTCTCTGCGTACGACTCTGCGATCTCTCGAGCTATATTTATTATTTATTCAGGTGTTAAGAAAAATTAGCCGATTCAGCATTATTATAAATTGATGCACCGTTCGGTTGTTACGTTATTTCGTTCTAAATTTCCTCTTGCATGCACATCGAGTGGGACAAAAGTAATATTCTGACATTTTAATCAATAATATTAATAACCACTAGAAGAGGTTCATCTGTTGCGTCGTTTGTCCACATAATGAGAAACACGAAGTTATTAAAGCTTGTATTCACGATGCAGATTGCTGATATTATTTTTCTCATTATATGTACAAACGACACAATAGATCAAGTTCTTCGCAAAATTGGATTCGACTGCTGTTTGCAACAATAGTTGCATTATTTTATATAAAAACGCGCGATATTAAATTAAAAAAGCCTGAACAGTATTGTGATAGAACTTAACTGTTCTACTTTTTCTGCTTCTATACAAACCTTCCCCCCCCGC